>NC_091065.1:107998833-108302187 GCF_000393655.2 Nicotiana sylvestris
TTTGTTATAATTGTTGATTGTTTGTATTTGGCATTATTTCGAAGATTGAAATGACGAAGGCAATTTGTTCTGCTATCTAAACACTTTACCCTTTGTTTCCCCTTTCGGAGCCTTATTTATTTCTTTCATACCCCTCTTTTGGAATCAATCACCAAAAAGAAAGAAAAAGAAAGAAAAGAAAAAGGGAAAAGAAAAGAAGTGAAAAGTATAACAACAAGGAAATTCAGGTGTGAACTACGTTTGACCTGATTCCTGTCAAGGATACGTAGGCAGCTTTATGGTTTGTTCATAGTAAAATAAAAGTCAAAAGATCCCCAAGCAAGAAATTGGGGCAGAGGTTGTATTTGTAATAAGAAATGTGATTCCAAAAGTTGTAATTTTAAACCCATGTCAAATTGTTTTGAGCCTTTGATACCCTTTCTTTCTAACCCCATCCAAAGACCCACATTACGGTCCAAAGAAAGACCTTCCGATCAGTTTTCGAGAGATGCCAAGTCGAGCAAATAGAGGTGATTCATATCAGGGTAAGACTCTGGTCCAAGCAGGGAAGTAATGAAAATGAGAGAGTCTTATTGGTGAAAACCCTCACGGGCACCATGAGGCGACGAAAGCTGAGAGAAAATAAAAATGAGAGAGTCTTATTGGTGAAAACCTTCACGGGCACCATCAGACGACAAAGAATTGAGGAATCAAAAAATGAGAGAGGTTTGTTGGTGAAAACCCTTCAGGGTACTGCAAGTCAAACAAGATCCGTAAAGTTGGCGGAAAGTAAATTGGGTTGTGGAACATCTTGGAGCACAAAGTAAAATAATTGGAAAAGAGATTGGTTAAATAGACTGGGCCAATTAATCCAAAATGCATACCATGATCATTGGTGCCAGTGACTCCACTCAGATAAGTTCCTTTTTCCTATCTCCAACAATCATCCAAATTCGGATTTTCTTCTTTATTCTTAATTCCCGAAATCATTGCATTTCATTGCTGTTAATTTTTTCAAGTTTAGCCTTATTTCAACAAATAAGAAGGAATTTCAAAGCTTACTACCAGTTTCGAAATTGCACAAAGCAAAATGCGGCTAGAACATGCCAGAGATGATATGATGAAAAGTGGGACATATGGTGTAAGCAAAAGTTAAATCGGTGGAATTGTTCAGTAATGTCGTGGGAGATATACGAGTTCAGACAGAAAGTTCAGAAATGGAGAACAACAGTTGGGGATCCTGCAGTTAAGGATCAGTCATAAGGTCAAAACAATCCTTCGACCATGTTCAAGGCAGTCGAAACGAAACAGAGCCTAGCAAAGAGAAAACCACCCCTAGCAAGAATTCCACAACTAACCGCCATGTTTAAACTGACAAGATTTTCTTTGATTTGAAATAGGGGCAAAGATGACATTTGTTTCAGGAAACACCCTGTAAGGAAGACAAGTACCATGCAGGTTTGATCGCAGAATTCTCAGGACCCTCCTAGAAAATGGGACTTAGTTTAAAATTCAAAATACACGACTGAGTAGCAAGATCTAGCATAAATGTACCCCAAAAGAATATAAGTTGGTTTCAAAATTTTCATTCTGGAGATAGAATTTAGTTGGGAGTTATCAGGACCCTCCTGGAAAATAGGACCTAGTTTAAAATTGGACAGATTAAACAGTTATGAGTAGTAAAATCTAGCATAAATGTATCCCAAGGAATAAGATGGTTTTAAAGTTCGCATGTTTAAGATATGATTCAATTAGGAGTTTTCAGGACCCTCCTGGATAATGGGACCTAGCTTTGAGATCTCCATTAGATAACAAGGTTTAGCATAAGTTCTTGTTGTAGGGTAATATAATTTAGCCGTAGAATTGTCACTCTTAAGATAAGACTTGATTTAAGAGTTGTCAGGGCCCGCCTGGATAATGGGACGTAGTTTAAAACTGGTTTGGATAACAAGATTTAGCATAAGACATACCCTTCAGTAGATATAATTTAGCTCTAAAATTGTCGTTTAATTAAGAATTGTCAGGACCCTCCTGGATAATGGGAAGTAGTTTAAGACCTCCTTAGATAACAAGATATAGCTTAGATTTAAAATCATCGTTTAGTTAAGAGTTATTAGGACCCCCCCTGGATAATGGGACCTATCTTTCAAATTCTTAGTAATATTTGGTGATGTGATTCAGTTTAAACTCACAAATGCGCCCAGCTACCAAACTGGGGCAGAAAATTTTCTTTTGTTTTGTCTATTTTTGTTAAAGTTAGGTGCCCATCTAAAGAATAGGGAGAACAACACGGATATCAAAGATAAGAGTGTGACCAAGTACTAGCAATCAGGCATCCACCTGGAGAACAAGGAACAACAGTTGAAGTATCAAAAATCAGGCGTCCACCTGGAGAACAAGGAACAACAGTTCGAGTTTCGGCAATCAGGAGTCCACCTGGAGAACAAGGGAAAACAAATCAGGTTTCAAGGAAGATTGGCACAAGTATTGGTAATTAGGCGCCCACCTGGAGGAACGAGGGAGAAAAAGTCAAAGAAAAGCAGTTTCAAGAAGAAGATGGACCAAGTCTCAGAAATCAGGCGTCCACCTGGAGAACAAGGAAAGACGGTTGAAATTTCAGCAGTCAGGAGCCCACCTGGAGAACAAGGGAATACATTCGAGTTTTAGCAATCAGGAGCCCACCTGGAGAGCAAGGGAATACATTTCGAGTTCAACAATCAGGAACCTACCTGGAGAACAAGAGAATACATTTCAAGATTCAGCAGTTAGGAGCCCACCTAGAGAACAAGGGAATACATTCGAGTTTTAGCAGTCAGGAGCCCGCCTGGAGAGCAAGGTAATACAATTCCATTTTGGCAATCAGGCGCCCACCTGGAGAGAAAGTGAATACAATTCATGTTTTGGAAATCAGGCGCCCACCTGGAAAGCAAGGGAATACAGTTCAAGTATTGGTAATCAGGAGCCCACCTGAAGAACGAAGGGAAGAAGCAAGTCAAGTGTTGGTAATCAAAAGCCCACCTGAAGAACGAAGGGAAGCAGTTCAAGTTTCGAGGAAAAGCAGTGCAAGTATTGGCAATCAGGAGCCCACCTGGAGAACGAAGGGAAGCAGCAAGGTTCAAAGGAGTTCAGCAATCAGGAAACCACCTGAAAAACGAAGGGAAGCAGTTCAAGTTTCGAGGAAAAGCAGCGCAAGTGTTGGTAATCAGGAGCCCACCTGGAGAACGAAGGGAAGCAGCAAGGTTCAAAGGAAGACAACAATCAGGATCCCACTTGAAGAACAAAGGGAAAGCATCTCATAATGCAATTCAAGTCAGCAACAAAGGAATCTCACTCAGAGAGTACAAGTCAGCAGGGCAGCAGAAACTGCAAGTTCAAGATATAGATAGGATTCTTATAATTCGTATATCATAGTTTATTCTGGCTTCTTTTATTTTGTCACGGTGTAATAAGGAGTTCAGTAAGCAGAAACAGTAGCAATAGCAGCAAAATCACAGCTCTTCGGTAGTACCAGCTACCAAAAATTCTTGAACTACACGCAACCTAATTCCCCTATAACCCGGGATATGTAGGATGTCCAAAACCAAGACTCGGTTGCACCCGTTGTCTTTTCTCTTATCCTTATTTCTTCCCTTTTGAATAAAAATATGTTCAAAAATTAGTCACATGACTCACCTTATCTTTGCTTGAAAACTCTTCATGTTTCCAAACAAAGAGGGGCAGTTGTGAGCTCCTAATTTTTGATAATATTTAATTTTTTATCACTTCTTCTATGTAAATATTTTAGGGGTTTTAACCTACAATTTTTACCTTTGTTACACTTTTTATTATAGGGTAAAAATACAAAATTTAAAAGGTGAATTATTACTATTAATATTATTTTATTTTTATTTTTATTTTAAAATAATAATAAAATTCCGAAAAAATATTAATTTTTTTTAAGTTTCGGGAGTGATTTAAAAAAAGAAAAAGGGAAGTATTGAATAAAAAAAGAAGTAAAAGTTGGTGGAATTCTCTTTTAAAAAGTAAAAGAAAGTAGAAAATTTAAAAAATAAAAGTAAAGTTTTGTGGAAATTTTTAAAAAATAAAATTAAAAGAAAGTTGGAATTAAAAAACAAATATAAAGGCATCTGAAAATTAAAAAAATTTAAAGTAAAAGAAAAGCAAAAGAAAGTGGATTGTTTTTTTAAGAAAAGTTAAATAAGTGGAATTCTCTTTTAAAAAGTAAAAAAAGTGGGATTTTAAATAAAATAAAAGTAATTAAAGTTGGAATTTAAAAAATAAAAGTAAACAAAGGTGGGATTTTTTTTTATAAAAAAAATAAAAGCAAATTTTAAGTGGGATTTCTTTTAATTAAAAAATAATAAAATATTTTTAAAAAAAAAATCTGAAAAAATCTCGAAAATTTTGCTATAAATATAAGAGAAAATTTGAGAAGAAGAAAAGATAAAAAAGAAGAGAGGGGGAGGAGAGAAATTTAGGTTGAAAATTTTAATTAAATTTTTCTTTCAATATTTCGGGCCTTGAATCTTGGGTTTGAAGAAGAGTTGATAGAGATTTTGTTGTTGCTGCTGTATTGACTCTACAATTTTCAGATTTTATTTATTTGAATTCACTCTCTTGTAGGTATGTAATTCAAGCTCTTGAGTTAAAAAATGTCGGAGCATCTTTATTGAAGCAGAAGCAAATTGATTTGGTTATTCTGATAAAGTTTCTTTCGTATTTAATCTGTTCGCGTGAATGATGTTTCTTTGATTGAGTGAATTGAGATTTGCAAATGTTAACGTTAATTTAGTATGTTCATGACTCTGTCTCGTTTCTTTTTTCTTTTTCTTTTTTTTCTTTTTTTTCTTGGCTCATAACTTGTAACCAGCAGGTATTATTTTGTTTACATTTAGATTTCAAGCTCATGTAGCACCATGTTCATATTTTGAAATTTAAAGAAGTATGTGAAGTTGAACAATTTGTCAACATTAAGATGTAAAAAAATAGATTGCGTTAGTGGAAGGATCTTATCTTCAGTTTATGTTATTGGCTGCATATTTTCTTAAATTAACCTTGTGAAGATTCAACTTCCTCTACTTCAAAATGGTACTGTAGAACTTATATTGGTGATACTACAACTTTCTCTTTAGCATAGTGTTAAATAAATTAATTACTTTAAGTGTTCTTTGTTATAATCAAGTTTAAAATGCATTTTTGTATGTCCATGTTTGTTTTGTTCCTTCTGGTTCATCCGAATAGTTCTCAGCATGGGTTTTTTTGTGCTCATATGGCCATTTAAGATTCATTATTTTGTTATAAAATTATGTTAGTTTCTTTCTAGAATTTGAAAACGAAAGTCGGACTTTTGAAGATGATATGGAGATGAACCCAAAGCTGGCACCTGTCTTTTGTTATTTTCACATAAATGCCAACTCCACCATTCGAGGACGAATGTTCCAAAGGGGGGAATGATGTTACACCCCAAGTTTTCATACGTGAGAGTACGTCGTAAGTCATTGATGTAAGCTCGGAAATGAGATTATATTTGGAAGAAAATAAAGTAAGTTAATCATGTTACCTTGGAGGTTACAAATATTTAAGATCATGAATAACGAGTACCAAGAGGGTTGGAAATCTTAGAAGCTAAACCAATTGAAGAAAATAAGTTTCGTCGAAAGTCGACAAGTTTCGAATGTTATAACATGTACTTTGGGGTGAGACTAGGGTTATTAACATGATAAGGAGGTTATTCTATGAGTTATTTTAGTCGTATGATATTCATTTTCTACATTTTGAAGGCAAGCAAGTTGTGGAACAAGAGTTGGCAAAGGTCATCACAAGTTACATTCATAAATTTGCTGAAATTTAGGTCAAATGTATCTGAGAATTTCTCCAAATATACTTGGAATAATGGGGTGTTCTACCTACCAAATTGAAGGTCTACGAGTCTAGTTTCTAACGCATTAAACCGTTTGTCAATACGACATCGGAGTAGAGAGATATTCGTGTTTTCGCGAGACCCCGCAAGCAGCTCCCAATGGGACCCACTTAGGCGGTGGTTGACCTACTTCAATTTATAAACGATTTGGACGCCTATTTTTGCTCATTTTTCAACTAAAATTCGTCTCCAAACTTCTCCTAACCCTCCTAAACATATACCACAAGGGTTTGAAGTGATTCCAAAGTGATTACACCATATTTCAACATCAAAACTTAGTTCTAGTGAAGAACAACACCTCTTTGAGGTTGTGTTGTCATTGAGGATTGTTGTGGGCTGTATTTGGATGAAATTCCAAGTTGTTGCTGCTGTCTAAGGTGAGTATAACAACCTACTAATTGTGCTTAAGCTTGCTTGTATGTTGGTTAAGTTGTTAGGATGATAAACTATAAGATAATACTTGGACTAGCTTAAGTCACTTCTATGGTGTTGTATTGCTATTAAGGGTTGTTGTAAAATGAATATAACTTGGATTTTGACTTGAAGTTACTGTAGGAGGTATGTATATTGTGTTCTTGCTTGTGCCTAAGGTTATCTTGATATTGATTAAGTTAAATGGATGGGCTAGACATGAACTAGTGAATAAAGTTGCTAGTTGGGGATAGTTGAAGTTGTGGATTATTTTCGTTGTTATAAATATATGGTATAAGGCTGGAATCATTGATTAATGACTTCATTATCAAGTTAATGATACTTTTATGTTGAAGTAAGAAGTCTATAAGGATTGATAAGGGGTATACGGATTCCAATCGGAGTTTGCCGCTCGTCGTAATGTAGTTGTGACTTGTTGTGGTTATATGGTGTCTTGATATTGATAATTATGTATTGATGGATTGCTCTGGTCATTGTTGTTGGTATATGGTATTGGAGGAGGCCCTTGTTACAAGGGAGATGCTGCCCAAATTTACGTAAACGAGCTACTAGCTTAAGTTATAAACTTAGCCTTTGCTCAGAACTAATTTTGAATCTCCTTATACTATGATAGATTGAGTTGACTTGTTTGAAGAGTTTCTTGGAAGGGATTAAGGACTCAACGGTTTTAAGGTATGTTAAGGCACTTTCTTCTTTCTTTTGGCATGATCTAAAATGAAATGAACATAAACGATACGCTATTTCATAATGACTCTACTCCTAGCAACTAAGGTTGTCCATGTTGTTCTTTCCTTATAAAATTATTCTAAACAAGTGTGTATGATCCTTAAATCCTACTAAGGTTCATATTAATGGTAGAGATGTCCATAATGTTCTTAAGTCACTCCAAAAGGTTTAGAAGATGATTCCATGAGTCTAGCATGCATTATATATAGTATCTATTTTACTCTACCGAGCCGCGCTATAGTCGGCCGGGTACGGCACCTATTGTGCAACCACTGATCAGTTGGGTTTACCGAGCTCCACGTGGCCGGGTACGATTCTACCGAACCTTATGATGGTCGGGTACGCTTTTACCGAGTCCTCTTTGAGGCCGGGTACGATATGATGATGATGATGCCCACAGAGGCGAATGTTTTAAAAAGTTTATGTATATATATGTATTATGCATTTCATATCAGTAACCCCCAGAGGCACTCTGATGTTACAGGTTGTATCTCCTCTATCTCTCTCTTTACATTACTGTTCTTGTTTATGCTTTCCTGCCTAACATACTCGTTACTTTATTCGTACTGACGTCCCTTTTGCCTGGGGACGCTGCATTTCATGCCTGCAGGTCCCGAAGTATAGGTTGACAGTCCTCCTAGTAGACTATCAGCTCAGCGAAGGTGTTGGTGCACTCCACTTGCTCCGGAGTTGCCTATTTGGTCAGTATACTTTGGATATGTATTGATTGGTATGGCGGGGCCCTGTCCCGACCTTTATATTTTATGTACTCTTAGAGTCTTGTAGACAGATGTCAGGTGTATGGATAATCGTATGGCCTTGTCGGCCTATGTTTCGAGTTTACTAATGGTCATGTCGGCCTTATAGGCCCGTATGTCACATATATTAGTTTGTATATCATGTTGGGTCTTCATATGTTGAGTATTCCCTTATGTTTTATTCTTGTTATCTCATGACGGGTTTTCTGGCTCATTTACTCATGATAACATGTTAAGAAAGATATGTTACGTTGGTACTCGGTTGAGTAAGGCACCGGGTGCCCGTCGCGGCCCTTCGGTTTGGGTCGTGACAGAAGTGGTATCAGAGCAGTTCTGTCCTAGGGAGTCTACAAGCCGTGTCTAGTAGAGTCTTGTTTATGGGTGTGTTGTGCACCACACTTATAAGCAGGAGGCTACAGGGCATTTAGGTCTGTCACTCTTTCTTCTTACTCTAGATCGTGCAGTAGAGCTCAGTTGTAAGAATTCAAACTCCTAAATTCGACTTTAGTCGTAATACAACGATACCTACATCCACAAAGACAGTTGGTAAGAGATTGCATGTGGATGTGGAAGAGTTGAGTCAGAGGAACTCGATTTCACATCATGCTTATGATGAATAAATATGAGGTCTTCAACAGATCATGTGTGTACTAAGATGTGTATGCTTCTTAATAAGGAGCCTTAAGGCACGGATATCTATTCACGAATATGGTGAAAATTTATGAGGAACTCAGAAGCTAGATACAAGTTTTAACAAGTAAAAGAAGTAAAGTGAAGGGGTACGAGGCACCCAGATAATGAAGATTATCAATATTTTCAAATAGGCAGAGAAATATAAGCATTTTGGTACCTTCATCAATGATAGAGGTAAGTACAATTGGCCACACCTATCTCAGTTATGTTCTATGGGAGCTAACAGATATTATTTAAGAGAAAGATGGGATATCAGGATCCAGTTGGAGTTAGAGTAACCCAAAAATTATGGATGGGTTGTTATTATTAACTAATGTTTCCGAAATATGGTACAAATGTGGTAATATATCTCCTTGTAAGACACCCAGATGGTGAACTCTAGAGTAGTACAATCAGATACGAATACTAGAATATTCAGAAATTTCAGAAGATAGGCAGTGGGATCCTAGAAGGGACAAATATTTACCTTAGTATGACTCTAGCCCCGAGTAAAAAAAATAATGTTAGGCATTCCCAAGAGCCAGTGAGATGAAGCTAGGGGAGCTTATAGGGAAAGAACTTTTTGTTGAAGTTTTCAGAATAAAGTGATAGACAAAAAGAATATTATCCGGAGAATAAGAAGAAAATAAATGAAGCATCATGAGTAAGATGTGATATAGGGGTGATAACAGTAAATCAAAATATGACACGATGACAGAGTCTATAGTCAAAGTGAAGGAAAATACAAGAGGTGACAAGCCTTAAGGCAATAAAAGAGTATAAGCCATAAAATCATATTTTTATTTCGAGAAATGAGTTGGTGACTTCAACGTGATTACCAGGAGGAAAGGTTAGACCCCAGAGTAATAAAAATCAGTATGGGCTGGTGAACAAGATAAAACCGAACATGAATTAGGGACCGGAGGATTTGATAATGGTCGACATCGTGAGAATTTCAAAGATCGTGCTCCAACAATAATAGAATAGACAACAGACGAATAACCTTTAAAGGTTATTTAGGAAGTCGCTTACCTAAAGCAAGCACTCTGAGCAGAGTTAATCTTAAGGGACTAAGTGTGCCAGTTACTATAGGTGTCACCTTCGTGCGTAAGAAATTTAGTTATCCCTGGTACAGAAGGTTACCATAAGGTGATTAAGGTTCATTGATAATGTGAAAAGACGCCGAATATGAAAAGGTAAAACAACTATAGGTAGATCGTCGTAGTACTAAATCTTAGTACTCCCCTGAAAGGGGGAATATGGTGTGATATGGTATTAAGTCAGAGTTAAGCGGTTCAGTTAACTATGGAATGGTAAAGGTAGAATGTGGTAAAAGGGGAAAGGGATGATGTTGCATTTATTCAGTTTCTGCAGATATGTTGCGACTCCAGAACATTATACAAGCACGACACCGGGGAGAGGCAGTAAAAGTTTCCGGCCAGGATGTTATTGATAAATAAGTGTGAATGGACACTTGATACATCAGGAGCTAGTGGCGAGAGATAAGTTAAGACAAAGGATATATCCCAAGAGAAATTATGCAGAATATATATATGAGAATGGACCAACAAGTAATTAGTAGTTGATTCAGGAAGAGCCCAGTTATGGCTAGACAAGAGGTCATAGATAAATCAATAGATCATGCAAGATAAATGTAGTGAACTGCAGCATAGTAAATTCAGTCTCGCAGATACGAGATCGCAATCATTTGAAAAAAAATATCAGATAGGAGTTGAGGCAGTTAAAGTTACTGTTTTTAAGGTTTATGAAAATAAGAGAGAGTGCCACTAAGGAGACAATAAAAATTTGAGCTTAGAAGTAACCCTACGAGCACAAAGGCATAAATTTATGTAACTAAGGATTATTATAGGCGAGTAAGAATAACGAAAATTACCTTCGGGTGTACGATATATCAAGCTCGCAACTTTACAAGAGCCAGAAGGTCTCCCTAAGTACTACAATGAAAGACTAGCTGAGGAAATAAGGAAGAAGGTTTCCACCTAAGCATAGTGAGCTAAAGAGTAAATGATCCTGTAACAACAGTCTCACTACAATATTGTATACACTCCATAAGAAAGTGGCACCTATCATGGCTAATGAATGGTAAAAAAAAGCCATCAAAGGTGATGTTTGAGATCATATGAGGTACAGGAAATTATAGTATTCGTGGGCAAAAAGACAAGCCAAGTATTCATGCAACAAGTGATAGAACGACCAGCAAAAGTAATTGCTTACATTTAAGGACAACTGAGAAGGCACAAAAGGAAATTTATGGTGCTATCAAGTTAAAGGAAGGTTGGGAGTAGTATAAATAGATCGGTGTAGGTCCTAAGGTAAAGTATTGTAGAGCAACAAGGTTTTAGGTAGATAGGAGTAAGGATATGAAAAGATGAGTGAGAAGGTGACGAGAATATGTATGTCCTCGGGATTAAACCCATCAAAACAAGGGAGCTGATGATTTCCATATGAATAAAAAACTCTATACAGCCTGAATGAACCCAGAGGAGTCTAAGACTAGGTGCATTTAGAAGAGATGGAATGTTGCCCTGGCGGTAGAATAAGGGTGTAATTGTGATAGATAAGAGGATGATGCTTAGGCCTTTGATTGAGTAATAATTTAATGAGAAAGGGATTTCATTAATTGCACGGTATTAGAATACCCCCATAAGATGAATCGCGTTGGGATGCAATGAAATACGGTTATTGAAGTATAGTATTATCCCTAGGTGGATCAGGAAAATCACTTCATATGTTCCCCGATAAGATGTGAGCCCTAGTGACAGTGTATTACGTAAGAGGTTGCAAGTTATCAGTGATAGATTATAGATCAACATTAAGGTGAATAAACAATAGATGGGTACAAGTTCCAAAGTTCGAGATGAGATTTGTTTGTTATTCTTAGATGAATAATAATGAGGAAGCACTAAAGGACTTAGATTTATACATATAGGATAAGCAGCAAGAGAGTAACCTGGAGTTGGGTAGCAAACCTCGGTAATAATAAACCGAAGTAAGTTTTATGGTATAGTATAACCTACCTAGATGTAGTAAATCCATAAGGATAGATATACAAGGCTATGAAACAAGAGATAGAAATAGTCTTAAGTTCGATAAAGTACCAAGCGAAAGACATCAGTACACCTATAGATGCCTAGAGGGACAGCTTGTCATAATTCTGTATATGTTCATAAAGTGAGGCTTAGAGATTGGCTAAAAGATGGAGGAAAAAGAGAATACGACTCGCTAGGCGCTCATACAAGGACACAGTCGTACATACTGCATGACATAAGGTTGCAAATGTTATGATGTTGGAAAAATTCCGACCACATGTCATGGCGTGACAAAGAGGCCTAAAAGGGGGGAATGCCCAAGCGTTTAGATTTATTCACAAAACAGTGGATTAGATGGAAAGATGAGCATTAAAGTATTCGTAAGAGCTATAGTTTATGAAACTGATAAGAGCATCAATCAACATTCGAGGACGAATGTTCCAAAGGGGGGAATGATGTTACACCCCAAGTTTTCATACGTGAGAGTACGTCGTAAGTCATTGATGTAAGCTCGGAAATGAGATTATATTTGGAAGAAAATAAAGTAAGTTAATCATGTTACCTTGGAGGTTACAAATATTTAAGATCATGAATAACGAGTACCAAGAGGGTTGGAAATCTTAGAAGCTAAACCAATTGAAGAAAATAAGTTTCGTCGAAAGTCGACAAGTTTCGAATGTTATAACATGTACTTTGGGGTGAGACTAGGGTTATTAACATGATAAGGAGGTTATTCTATGAGTTATTTTAGTCGTATGATATTCATTTTCTACATTTTGAAGGCAAGCAAGTTGTGGAACAAGAGTTGGCAAAGGTCATCACAAGTTACATTCATAAATTTGCTGAAATTTAGGTCAAATGTATCTGAGAATTTCTCCAAATATACTTGGAATCATGGTGTGTTCTACCTACCAAATCGAAGATCTACAAGTCTAGTTTCTAACTCCTTAAATCGTTTATCAATAAGACATCAAAGTAAAGAGATATTCGTGTTTTCGCGAGACCGCGCAAGCAGCTCCCAATGGGACCCACTTAGGCGGTGGTTGACCTACTTCAATTTATAAACGATTTGGACGCCTATATTTTTGCTCATTTTTCAACTGAAGTTCATCTCCAAACTTCTCCTAACCCTCCTGAACAATACCACAAGGGTTTGAAGTGATTCCAAAGTGATTACACCATATTTCAACATCAAAACTTAGTTCTAGTGAAGAACAACACCTCTTTGAGGTTGTGTTATCATTGAGGATTGTTGTGGGCTATATTTGGATGAAATTACAAGTTGTTGCTTCTGTCTAAGGTGAGTATAACAGCCTACTAATTTTGCTTAAGCTTGCTTGTATGTTGGTTAAGTTGTTAGGATGATAAACTACAAGATAATACTTGGACTAGCTTAAGTCACTTCTATGGGGTTGTATTGCTATTAAGGGTTGTTGTAAAATGAATATAACTTGGATTTTGACTTGAAGTTACTTTAGGAGGTATGTATATTGTGTTCTTGCTTGTTCCTAAGTTTATCTTGATATTGATTAAGTTAAATGGATGGGCTAGACATGAACTAGTGAATAAAGTTGCTAGTTGGGGATAGTTGAAGTTGTGGATTATTTTCGTTGTTATAAATATATGGTATAAGGCTGGAATCATTGATTAATGACTTCATTATCAAGTTAATGATACTTTTATGTTGAAGTAAGAAGTCTATAAGGATTGATAAGGGGTATACGGATTCCAATCGGAGTTTGCCGCTCGTCGTAATGTAGTTGTGACTTGTTGTGGTTATATGGTGTCTTGATATTGATAATTATGTATTGATGGATTGCTCTGGTCATTGTTGTTGGTATATGGTATTGGAGGAGGCCCTTGTTACAAGGGAGATGCTGCCCAAATTTACGTAAACGAGCTACTAGCTTAAGTTATAGACTTAGCCTTTGCTCAGCACTGATTTTGAATCTCCTTATACTATGATAGATTGAGTTGACTTGTTTGAAGAGTTGCTTGGAAGGGATTAAGGACTCAACGGGTTTAAGGTATGTTAAGGCACTTTCTTCTTTCTTTTGGCATGATCTAAAATGAAATGAACATAAACGATACGCTATTTCATAATGACTCTACTCCTAGCAACTAAGGTTGTCCATGTTGTTCTTTCCTTATAAAATTATTCTAAACAAGTGTGTATGATCCTTAAATCCTACTAAGGTTCATATTGATGGTAGGGATGTCCATAATGTTCTTAAGTCACTCCAAAAGGTTTAGAAGATGATTCCATGAGTCTAGCATGCATTATATATAGTATCTATTTTACTCTACCGAGCCGCGCTATAGTCGGCCGGGTACGGCACCTATTGTGCAACCACTGATCAGTTGGGTTTACCGAGCTCCACGTGGCCGGGTACGATTCTACCGAACCTTATGATGGTCGGGTACGCTTTTACCGAGTCCTCTTTGAGGCCGGGTACGATATGATGATGATGATGCCCACAGAGGCGAATGTTTTAAAAAGTTTTATGTATATATATGTATTATGCATTTCATATCAGTAGCCCCCAGAGGCACTCAAATATTACAGGTTGTATCTCCTCTATCTCTCTCTTTACATTGCTGTTCTTATGTATGCTTTTCTGCCTAACATACTCGTTACTCTATTCGTACTGACGTCCCTTTTGCCTGGGAACGCTGCATTTCATGCCCGCAGTTCCCGATTGATAGGTTGACAGTCCTCCTAGTAGGCTATCAGCTCAGCGAAGGTGTTGGTGCACTCCACTTGCTCCGGAGTTGCCTATTTGGTCAGTATACTTTGGATATGTATTGATTGGTATGGCAGGGCCCTGTCCCGACCTTTATGATTTTATGTACTCTTAGAGGCTTGTAGACAGATGTCAGGTGTATGGATAATCGTATGGCCTTGTCGGCCTATGTTTCGAGTTTACTAATGGTCATGTCGGCCTTATAGGCCCGTATGTCACATATATTAGTTTTTATATCATGTTGGGTCTTCATATGTTGAGTATTCCCTTATGTTTTATTCTTGTTATCTCATGACAGGTTTTTTGGCTCATTTACTCATGATAACATGTTAATAAAGATATGTTACGTTGGTACTCGGTTGAGTAAGGCATCGGGTTCCCGTCGCGGCCCTTCGGTTTGGGTCGTGACATGTAGCTAACCCATTTCTTTAGGCCTTTTGTACTTATCAATTTATACCACTTCATCCACAATAAAACATCAAAACTCATAGCCCTCATTTAATTAATTTTAAATCCTTAGAATTCGAGGCATGCCATTTAGCGAATTTTCTTTGGCCCTCGCAAAGTTGAAAAATGCGTAGTTGCTTTAGGCGCGTAATTTGAAATTACCTTCCTAAACTCGGGTGTACATTTCATGTGACCCAAATCCAAATCCCAACAACGTTAAATAAAATGTGTCGTGGACCGCAGGTTCATTTATGTGACGTGGTTCAAGACATATTTTAAATGACGTTGCAATCTTCCTAAAAATGAATAAGAGCGGTTAATAAGTTAAAATTGAACCATATGCTAAAACATGCATTAAAATCAGATAATAGGCCAATTATAACAGTTGAGCGATCGTGCTAGAACCACGGAACCCGGGAATGCCTAACACCTTCTCCCGGGTTAACAGAATTCCTTACCCGGATTTCTGTGTTCCCGGACTGTAAAACAGAGTCAATCTTTTTCTTGATTCGGGATTTGAACCGGTGACTTGGGACACCATAAATTATCCCAAGTGGCGACTCTGAATTTTTAATAATAAATGAATCCCGTTTCGATTGTCACTTTAAGTTGGAAAAAACTCCCTTATACCCTTTCCGGGGTGTAGGAAAAAAGGAGGTGTGACACCTGGTTATTGAACCGGTGACTTGGGACACCATAAATTATCCCAAGTGGCGACTCTGAATTTTTAATAATAAATGAATCCCGTTTCGATTGTCACTTTAAGTTGGAAAAAACTCCCTTATACCCTTTCCGGGGTATAGGAAAAAAGGAGGTGTGACACCTGGTTATCCATTCGTATGACTTTACTGCATCTACATAGGTCATACTATACCATAATGCTTACTTCGATTTATCGTTACTGAGGTCTGAAACCAACTCCAGGTTACTCTCGTTGCTTATCCACAAGACTGATGGTCTAATCTCATTTCATACTATTGAAATTTTGTTCATCTATTGTTGATTCACCTTAATGTTGATCCATCATCTACCACTGATAACTTGATCTCTTATGTAACACCGCCGCTACGGCTCGCTTCTCATCGGGGACATCTGGAGTAATTAGATTGATCAAACTAGGGGTGATACTATATTTCCATAACCGTACTTTATAGCATCCCAATTTGACTCACCTTATATGGGTATTTTAGTCTCTTACAATTCATGAAATCCTCTTCAAGTCATTACTCAATCGAAGGACCAAACGTCATTCTTTATCTATCACAATCGCACCCTCATTCTATTACCAAGGCAACATTCCATCTCATATAAATGCTACTAGTCTTAGACTCCTTTGAGTTCATTCAGGCTATACTGAGCTTTCAATAACTTAGAGGAACCATCAGCTCCCTTGATTTCATGGGCTTAATCCCGAGGACTTATCCATTTTCGTCACCTTCTCACTTGCCCTTTCTTATCCTTACTCATGTCTTTCTAAAACCTTGTCGTTCTATCATACTTTAGCCTACGACCGATTTCCTTATACTTTTCTGGAACATTAAGAGAGACATCACATCGTCTCTAACTCTTCTTTTACTCTCTTGGCTAGATCTCTCGGTACCTAGAAACCATCAGCTGGAAGATATGCCACTTACGTCGCCGCTATCATTCCTGGATACTGAATCCCAGCGTCTCTAGCTTTTTTTCCGAAGTATGGACTATCCATAACCTTCTGTATTTGAGTATCTCGTATGTTGTTCACCTTTACCTTACTTACCTTAAAATCTCACATCACATCTTCTATCTTTTTCATGACCTCTCTTACACATAGGTATTATTCACATACACAACTTGAACTTCTATTATAATACTTGCACCTCTTTACATGATTCGATGAGAGCTTCATACTGACTTCTTATGAGGCTGGTACATTTCTAACTAGCTTTATCATAGAGCTGTTGTAGAATATGGTTGTTGTACTGATCACACCCAACTATGTCTATTAGAAGGACACACGGACGTTGCAAATATAATCTGAGTATTTATGCCCAGAGTCAAACCCACAAGGAATTAACCTATCAATTACTTTCGTTGGACTTACTAAATTCTATGGAATCAACTTCCCAAACGTTGTAAATAACAGTTGATGGTATTTTTAATAACTAAAACTGAAAGTAAATAAACAGCTGAAAACTAACTATGATTAAGTTGTAACCAATTAAGAGAAGGTTCTAAGGATATGATTTCCCCTATTGATGGAATCCCTTCCGGTTATGCTTCACATAGAATCACCAAATCATCTCTATCAATCATGAGCGCTCCTCTTACCATAAATCTCTCCCAAGTAATCACGATAATTTACTAGACGCACTCTCCCGAGATACGCTAGCTGGCTTTATTTATTACAGCTCACTCGAGATTGCACCAAGGTTTTGTTATCCTTGATCCTGCCTTTAAACCCACAGTTATGGATCCCTCTTATACTTTGGGAGTGGTGTTGCTCAACAATTATTTAAATATGCACTCTCTCCCGAGTTATGTACACTAAATAGGCACAGCTAATTGAGGATCCTGTCAATTAACTACATCAAGCACGTAGTTGAATAAATAGAGATTAAACTGGCAAACTATATTAACATAATCAAGAAGTGCATCCTTCAGTAGGTTCCATCAAAACCCTAGACTAAGGAATTAGCTACTCATGACTAAACAAGATGACAATACTAAATTATTCATAATGGGTAATTGCAAGAAAATAAAAGAGATAGAAAAACTCTAATGTTTGGTTGATCTTCTCACACTTGTTCTTGCCTCCAACAGTAGTCTAAAACAAACTTAAAACAATCTTGGGCGAGTTTTTATAGCTTATAAGGGTTTGACAAAAGTTTCCCCAAATTTACACTTTGGTCCCTAGATTTTCCTGACGCGTGAACAGTGCACCGCAGTCGCGGAAGGACCGCGGTCGACCGCGGTGGGAGCTGACCATTCTGCCTTGGGTTCCAATCCGTCGCGGTGGAATTTTCCCAGGCCATTTTCTCGCTTCTTTGTGCTCGGGTACTTCTCGAGTGAGCGTTTTCTTCACATTATTGTCTCCAAAATACTCTGTGGTGCTTCCTCACTTAGAATATTCCCTACGAATAAAAGAACACTATTTAGAGCATTTTGTTGGCAATTTACCTATAAAACAACAACAAAGCATGGTAATATTAAGGTGTAAACATCATCTATATAGTCTAATATAAACACCCCACACTTAAATCATTGCTAGTCCTCGAGCAATCCACCACACTCCATCAAAGTTCCTTCCCTAAGCTTTTCCCTTAACGACTCACCCCGTGAACAATTTACCAAAGTTGCACCTAGTAGTGAACAACATTTACCTCAAAAGTGAAATCTCTCATACCATGTAACATTTGTACTTACTCAAACCACTCTATACAAGAGTCAAGACTTACCTTTCCTTTGTGAATCACATGCCCTCACATCACACAAGAGAGTAGTTCCACAATTGATGATAATTAAAACAATTAGGAACTTAGATAGACAAACTTCGCTCACTCTCAAAAAGAACATATCACGTGCCACAAAGATTCACCATAAGCTTGCCCGTAGTATAATACTCTACTAATCGAGCCCACTCAGTCTAAGATCAATAGGACTTCACTTGGTTGTAATGTAGGCTAAAGGACGAGTCGGATATATTTGGATATAGTGACTAACCTCCCAAAGCACTTTTAATACAATTACATTAACCTTCAAGACCATACTTACGTCAACCAAACACTCCACCACTTTTATTTAAAAACATCCTCATCCATTAGGTGCAATTGTAACAAACCACCACTTATCAATTACTTCATTTTACTTTTTTTTTGTTCTCATTCTTTTACTCTTCAACACTCTGCACCTTTTCTCTATTTCAATGGTTTCACTCAAAAACCAAACCACCACCCTACACTTGTGCTTTTTGCATAATTTCAAAACAATTCAAGTGCTTATGGGAGGTAAAAGGGTTCAAACAGCAGGCTATTCAAACAATTGGGTAAGGCTCGCAATGTGGTTGCCAAAGAAACAGGCCTATAGGCTCAACGGGGTTAACTAATATTTATTGCATTCAGGTGGTTTTACTTTATATGTCTGGCTCAACAAAGAAATGCCTATATCACTTCTAAAACTGAATGAAACTACTAATTCGCTTTGCAAACACACAGGGCAAGTTCTAGGCATCAAATGTGAATTATGGAATATAGTAAAACTCACACACACATGGCAAATGACTCACTCCGAATTGGTTTATCAAGACATTCTCTTTTGAGTGTTCAAGTTAGATACAAACATACAATTTTAAGGTACTTTATCACGATTCAACCATTGAGACTAAGCGTTACACTCTAGTGTCTATTGTGTTCAGGTGTATCAACGTTAAGTTTTTTTTTTGGTTTTAGCTCATAGCCCATTAATCCTAATCTAAAAATTAAAAAGAACAAAAATGAACAAAAACTACCTATACCCGATTCAAGCTAAACCCTTGGAAAAGAACCGTGGCCCAAAGAAAAACCAAGGGGGAGTTACTACATTACCTAAAATAAAATAAAAAAATCTTTTTGGTCTTTTCTCTAGATTAACTTCCTCAAGAAAATTGTCTAAAGGATCCGTCATCAGGAAGAGTCTCCATATTCCATTTTTTTTCTCGACTTAGTCCCTTAAGAACCCCGCCGAAAGAGTCTATTGTCGGGACAAGTCACTTACTATTTTAACTTACCTAATGAACTGTTACTTAAACGCCAAAACAATCAAAGCAAAACAATACAAAACAAAATCAAACAGTCAATTATTACAATTACATACATACAATGAGGTATCCTCCACCCATCAATCACCCATAAACATACACCTCATCACCATATTAAACACACAGCCCCTTTACCAACCATTCTCAAAAACGAAATTCACAAGAAAAAGAAGAATAAGCTAATAAAAAGCTACTAACAATTACTACACCATAACAACATTAAACTAGTATATATTACAACAAAATACAAAGAGAAAAGAGAAGGGAGAGAAGAGTATTACATACCTTAATGAAAGAAAGGTGAGAGGAATGGAGATGGGGGAGGTGGGATGATTGAAGAAGAAGAAGAAGAAGAGAGGATTTGGGGGGTTAAGGTTTAGAGAGAGAGTGAGATGAAGAATTAGAAGGGCGGGGTGGATGAAATATGTGGGGGGGTATTGTTTAATGAGGGATTATAAAAGTAAAATAAAAAGAAAAAGAAAAAGAAAGCAAAACGAAAAAAATTTTAAAACAAATAAAATAAAATACCTGGTACCCACCGCAGCCGCGGTGGGTTTAATACTCTGAGACAGAGAGGTTGTGTCTCACCGCAGTTGTACCGTGGTCCCACCGCAGTCGCGGTGGGTTGGACGATGCTAGGCAGAACACTTGCCTTTCACCGCGGTCGCAGTGCTGATGTTCTTTTATATATATATATATATAGAAAGTTACAAGAACACACTAACAGAACCTTTGTGGGTTGCCTCCCATGCAACGCCTGATTTAACATCGCGGCACGACGCCGACAAGCGTATTTAAGGCTCGCTCGACCTCTAAGGTTCCGTCAGATTTATCTCAGACACTCCCTTTGGCTCTTTCATGCCTATGTATTACTTCAATATCTGTCCATTGACTCTAAATGTGTGAGAGTCTTTCTCCGAGGAAATCTCCACAGCTCCTGAAGGAAAGACTTCTACCACTCGAAATGGACCAGACCATCGTGACTTAAGCTTACCAGGGAACAACTGTAATCTTGAGTTATAGAGCAGTACCATGTTCCCGGGTTTGAAATGTCGCTCAACAATGTTCTGGTCATGCAACCTCTTCATTCTCTCCTTGTACAACTTTGTGCTCTCAAAAGCAAGATGCCTGAACTCGTCGAGCTCATGCAATTTAGTGATTCTTGTTGTGCCCGCAGCCTCAATATCTAAGTTCAGCTGTTTCAATGCCCACCATGCTTTATGTTCAAGTTCCACTGGCAAGTGGCAGGCCTTTCCGAATACCAACTTATATGGTGACATACTAATTGGTGTTTTAAAAGCAGTTCTATAAGCCCAGAGTGCATCATCTAGCTTTTTTGCTCAATCAGTTCTTGTGGTGTTCACAGTCTTGGTTAGCACACTCTTTATCTCTCTGTTGGACACTTCAACCTGCCCACTAGTCTGAGGGTGATATGGGGTAGCCACCTTGTGGCGTACATCATACTTTGCTAGCAACTTTTCGAAAGCTCTATTACAGAAGTGAGTGCCTCCGTCACTGATAATCGCTCTTGGTGTCCCAACGGGTGAATATGTTCTTCTTCAAAAATCCCACCACCACTCTTGCATCATTAGCGGGCAACGCTGCAACTTCTACCCATTTGGACACGTAATCCACAACGACAAGTATGTACTTATTGCCAAAGGAGCTGACGAAGGGACCCATGAAGTCAATACCCCAGACATCAAACACTTCCACCTCTTGAATCGGGTTCATGGGCATCCGACGGGAAATGTTCCCGATCCTCTGACATTCATTGCAACCCTTCACCAATTGGTGTGCATCTTTAAACATTGTTGGCTAAAAGAATCCGGCCTCTAGCAATTTCGTAGCTGTCCTGACCCCTCCAAAATGTCCTCCATACGCCGATGCATGACAAGCCTGCAAAACAAAAGATTGTTCTATCTCGGGGACACACTTCCGGATCATATTATCAACACATATTCTAAGCAGATAAGGCTCATCCCAATAATACATGCGGAAATCACGATAAAACGTTTTCTTTTGTACAGATGAAAGGTCATAGGGAACTATACCTCTGGCCAGGTAATATGCAAAGTCTGCATACCATGGCGCTTCCTCAAGACTAGTAGCAAGCAGCTGCTCGTCTGGAAAGGTTTATAGAATATCCTCAACCTCAACCAAATTTTCATCTCCCTCAAGTCGTGATAGATGATCAGCAACTTAGTTTTCTGTGCCCTTATAGTCACGAATTTTGAGGTTAAATTCTTGCAGTAGCAACACCCAACGAATCAGGTGCGGCTTAGACTACTTCTTCTCAATCAAGTACCTGAGAGTTGTATGATCAGTGTATACAATTACCTTGGAGCCAATTAGGAATGATCTGAACTTGTCGAAAGCAAATACCACATCCAACATCTCCTTCTTAGTCACAGTGTAATTCAGCTAAGCTCCACTCAGTGTTCTACTAGCATAGTGGATTGGATGCATCAGCTTGTCTTTTCGCTGTCCCAGCACTGCCCCCACTGCGTAGTCACTAGCATCACATATGAGTTCAAATGGTTTCTCCCAGTCAGGGGCAACAATGATAGGTGTTGTGACCAGCCTCTTTTTCAGCTCCTCGAATGCTACCCTGCAATCATCAAAAAACAAGAAAGGGTGATCTTTTTCTAACAACTTACAGAGAGGGTTGGAAATTTTTGAGAAGTCTCTTATGAATCTCCGGTAGAAACCGACATGCCCAAGGAAACTCCTGATTGCCTTGACTGAAGTTGGAGGGGGCAGCTTTGCTATCACATCCACTTTAGCACGATCCACCTTAATTCATTTGCTTGACACCCAGTGCCCAAGACTACGCCCTCTTGTACCACGAAGTGGCACTTCTCCCAATTAAGAACCAGGTTAGTCTCGATACACCGTTTCAGCACATGAGTCAGATTTATCAGGTACTCATCAAATGAGTTCCCCACCACTGAGAAGTCATCCGTGAACACCTCCATTATGTCCTCTACCATGTCAGTGAATATGGCCATCATGCACCTTTGGAATGTGACGGGTGCGTTGCATAGGCCAAAGGACATCCTCCAAAAAGCATAAATGCCATACGGGCAAGTGAAGGAGGTCTTCTCTCTGTCCTCTGGTGCAATGGATATCTGATTGTACCCTAAGTACCCATCCAGAAAACAGAAGTGTGACCTCCCTTCCAATCTGTCTAACATCTGATCAATGAAGGGAAGTGGGAAGTGGTCTTTTTGGGTGGCTAGATTTAACTTTCTGTAATCCATGCAAATTCTCCAGGCTGTGACAGTTCTCGTAGAGATCAGTTCATTGTTATCATTTTTAACTACCGTCATGCCACCCTTTTTAGGTACACATTGAACTGGGATAACCCAGATACTGTCAGAGATTGGGAAAATGATTCCCGCATCTAACCACTTTATCACTTCTTTCTTCACCACTTCCTTCATATTGGGGTTCTACCTTCTTTGGTGTTCCCTGGAAGGTTTGTGTCCCTCTTCCAGCAGAATTTTGTGCATACAGTAGGCGGGGTTGATCCCCTTTATGTTTGCCATGGTCCAGCCAATGGCAGTCTTACATTCCTTAAGTACCTGCAAGAATTGTTGTGTCTGCACATCTAACAAACTAGATGATATAATAACAGGTAATGTTGAGTCAGGTCCAAGGAACTCATACCTGAGATGGGCTGGCAGTGGCTTTAACTCCAACTTTGATGGTTCTTCGTTGGATGGCTTGGCTGGAGGAGTTTCTCTATTTTCCAAGTGCAAAGGCTCAAATTCAAGAGTTCTATCCCAGAACCCTCTACCCTCTAATGCCAACACCCATTCTGCTAGTTCTTCTCCATTCACCTCATCCAAATTCATCAAACATGCAGCAAAGGGGTCCTCAATAGTCAGCATCTCATCATCAGTCTCTACGATTATATCCACGGCATCAATAAGAGACCAATTGGCGAATTCGCTTGGTCGCCTCATAGATTTCTGCACATTGAATGTTATTTCTTCATCGTTCAATCTCGTCTTGAGCTCCCCAGTCTCACAATCAATTAGAGCTCTCCTAGTGGCCAAGAACGGCCTTCCCAAAATTATGGGAATCTCTTCATCCACTTTGTAGTCTAAGATCACAAAATTTGCAGGGAATACAAATTTCCCTACCTGATTCAACACATCATCCAGGATACCAGAGGGTCGTTTTACAGTCCTGTTAGCCAGCTGCAACAAAATAGAGGTGGGTCTAGCTCTTCTAATCCCCTGCCTCTTATAAATCGCTAGGGGCGTAAGATTAATGATGGCCCCTAGATCACACAGTGCCTTAGCAAAAGCAAAATTAGCAATAGTGAATGGAATTGTAAAGCTCCCTAGGTCAGACAGCTTTTCCACAATTGGTCTAGTCACCACTGCACTACAGGTCTGAGTAAGAGTAATTGTGGCCAAGTCTTGGAAATCAAATTTTTGGGACATCAAGTCCTTCATCATTTTTTCATATCCAGGCATCTCCTTCAAAGAATCAATCAATGGTATTTTTACCTGGATTTGTTTCAGTATTTCAAAGAACTTCTTGTATTGCTCCTCCTTTTGGTACTTAGCCAGTCTCTAAGGGAAGGGTGCAGGAGGTCTCTTCTTCCCAATCATTTGGGATTGATCTTTATCAGTTGTCACGTCAACTAGTGGTTCCTGGGCTATCTCAGCTTCTTTCTTGATCTCAATCTGAATGCTATTTTCTTCCTGGGCAGGCTGGACTATCACCTCTGTCAATTTCGTTGATTCATCCAGCCCAATGGGCACTGGTATGAGTGTCTTAGCCTGTTTGGTTTCTCGAGCCCTCTCTTGCTCTACATCCAAATCTCTACCATTACGTAGACTCACCGCCATCAGCTGTTTTGGGCCTTAATCTTTTGGATTTATCTGGGTGTCTGCAGGTAGTGTCCCATGAAGACGATTGTTCAGATACATCGAAATTTGGCCCATCTGCACTTCAATATTCTTGATCGTTGAATCATGTGCATCTACTCTCTCACTAATTTTTGCATTAGACCCAATAACCTGCTGCATCATTGCCTCAAGTCTAGCAAACCCATCTTCCTACCTTCTACCATGCTGCTGCTGAGGAGGGTGATACCCCTGCTGCTGATTCTGATTATTATATCCCTGTGGCCTTGGGTAAGGTGCCATATTGTTAGGGGGCCTCATACCTCCCATGTTCCCATTGTTAAATTGTGGCTGGGCTGGCCTGTACTGCTGATTATGTTAGCCCCAATTCTGACCACCCTGTCGCTGGCCTCCATAATTAGATACATAGTCTATGTCTTTAGGGTAGTGATGATGATCAAGTTCTGCATTCCACTGGTTACCAATTGGCTAATTGATGCAAGATGTGCACAAGCCCCTATTGGTAGTATCTACGATGTATACCTACTGCTTCTACCCAGACTCTTCCACCTTTTTGGTGAGTATACTCATCTGTGTCAATAAGGTGGCCATATTTTCATCCATAGAGTTGGATGGATCGAAAGGCACTGAGTGCACCACTGGAGTGATAAGTGCATTCCTGGATGTCCATCCCAAATTTTGTGCCATTTTGTCAAGTAGACTCTGGCCATCTCTCCATGTTTTGCTCAAAAATGCCCCACCAGCTGAAGCATCAATAATGTTCTTCACGCTATCTGACAATCCCATGTAAAACCGATGCCCCAATATTAGATCTGGAATACCATGGTGCGGACATATGACCAGCATCCCTTTAAAATGCTCCCACATCTCATGCAGTGTCTCCATTGATCTTTGTTTAAAACTCAAAATTTTATCAATTTGTTGAGCAATTTTGTTAGGTGGGTGGAACTTGTTATGAAATTTCTTGACTAACTCTTCCCAAGTTGTTATAGAATTTATGGGGAGTGAGTTTAGCCAGGTCTAGGCAGCTCCTGTCACTAAGAATGGAAACAATAACAGCTTGATTGCTTCCGGAGTTACATTGGGCTGCCTTTGGGTTTTGCAGATAGACAGGAAATTCTTCAAGTGCTGCTGAGGATCTTCGACTTGTGATCCCGAAAATAGTACTTTATTCTGCAACAAGTGCAGCATGTTATTCGTGATTTGGAATGATTCAGCCTGTATCTGTGGGACTACAATCGCTATGGCCAGATTTTCAGTTGTGGGTTGTGCCCAGTCATAGAGAGCATCCTCTAGCACGAGAGGTGCCACTGGCACTATTGGTACAGTTGGGTCTTCCTCATGATCTCCCATGTTTGTTTCGAATTGTTCAGTCTCTGTAACACTCTACCATTGTCATCCATGTATCACATCTCACTCATAATGCTTCATTATCCCTCTTTGTATTTCCCTTCTAATATTTCTATCTATCACTTTATTCTGAAAATTTTAACAAGACATTCTTTTGCTTTTACCTCCCCTTGCTCCATCTACTGGCTCTTCGGGCTGCCTAACATTCTCCCTCTACTAGGGACGGGAGCCACACTAAGGTAATATCTATCCCTTCAAGGCTTCCAGTGCTCATATCTAGCTATACTATTTTAGAGTGCAACATCTGGGTATCTCACGAGGAGATGTATTAGTACATTTGCTATATCCTTTGGAAATATCAACTAACGCAAACAATCCATCCATCATTTTGGGTTACTCTAACCCCAGCCGGATCCTGATAGCCTGTCCTCCTCTTATACTACTTCTGTTAACCCCCATAGGGCATAACTGGAATGGGTGTGACCAATTGTACATATCTCTATTACTATTGAAGGTTATTCAAAATGCTTATATCTCTCTGCCTGAGTTGAAAATACCAATAATCTTCATTAACTGGGTACCTCGTACCCTTTTTCACCTTGCTTCTGTTACTTGCTGGAACTTATGTCTACTTTCCGATTCTCTTTTTCCTTTTTATGGTAAAAGTGGATAGCCATTATTGCCTTAGGGATCCTAATCAAGAAGTTTACACATCTTAGTATACACATGGTCTATTGAATACTTCATATTTATCCATCATAAGCATGATGCAAAAATTGAGTTCTTCTAACTCAACCCTTCCACAACTATATCTCTTACCACCTGTCTTTCTAGATATAGGCATCGTTGTATTATGAATAAGATAGAGTTTAGGAGATTGAGTTCTTACAACTGAGCTCTACGACACGATCTAGAGTAAGAAGAAAGAGTGAAGGTCCTAAATGCCCTGTAGCCTCCAGCTTATAAGTATGGTGCACAACACACCAATAAACAAGACTCTACTAGACACGGCTTGTAGACTCCCTAGGACAGAACTGCTCTGATATCACTTCTGTCACGACCCAAACCTATGGTCCGCAACGAGCACCCGGTACCTTACTTAACTGAGGACCAACATAACATAACTTTCTTATTGTACTTTCATTGGAAAATGCGCCAAACGGGCCATTGTCATGAACCTAACCCCGAACCCGGTCGTAATGGCACCTCTCGTAAAGACAAGGCCAACCAATTAAACCCAATTCACTTTTTAAAATAGTTAAACAATATAAAAGCAGTCTAAACATGATTTAATGATAATAAGTAGCGGAAATACAATCCGACACAGCCCTAACCAGGGTGTCACAAGTCACGAGCATCTACTAGGGTATAAATACAACTGAAAGTCTGAAGTGTACAAATACAGACTAATGAAATGAAGAGAGAGAAAAGTAGTGATGCAAACGCCGGCAGCTACCTTGCTAAACTCCGATGACTCTGCTTCCGATCAGCCAAAACCCACTACCGGGTGTATAAATATCTGAATCTGCACACAACGTGCAGGGAGTAAAGTGAGTACTCCAACTCAGTGAGTAATAATCATAACTAAATCCTGAATGGTAAGAAATCGCATAAAGCATATCAAGATACTATATAGAAGCAGTTCAAAAAACCAGTAAGAAAGTAGTGAAGTTGTAAAAATCTCTTAAAACATCTTAGCTCAGTTTAAACTTCTTTGAAAATGACTTTTTCAATAGTTACGCAAATGAATGCAAAACAGTTAGTGTAGATAAGCACAGAAATCCGCCCCTCGGGCACAAATACCATAGTTTAACAGGTAAATATGAAAGATAAACACATAAAGATTCGCCCCTCGGGCCATATCTCAGAACAATACTAGCCCCTCGGGCAATCACATAGAACGGTACCAGCCCCTCGGGCAATCACATAGAACAATACCAGCCCCTCGGGTTCAAATATGGCTGAGTTTTGAAAACAGTTGAAAATAACATGACTGAGTTCAAGTATAAAGTCAAAACAGTGAGGAAATATCAACAAAAATCTCCGAAAGGTTCAAATAGCTGGCACAAGGCCCAAATATGGCTTTCAGCCCAAATAATGATTATAGCAAATAGTTTTCAATCAAATACGCGGTAAAATCATCAATCGGGACAGACCAAGTCACAATCCCCAATAGTGCACGACCCCACGCTCGTCATCAAGTGTGTGCCTCACCTCAATATAGCACAACCATGTGTAATCCGGGGTTTCAAAACCTCAGAACATCATTTACAATCATTACTCACCTCGATCTGGTCCGAACTCTAGCCCGTGATGCCTCGCCCGCGCGAATCGACCTCTGGATCCTCCAAATCTAGCCACAATCAGTACATAATCATTAAAATATACTAAGGGAGCGAAGCCCACTCGGAAATATCCAATTTCAAACCCCACCCCCCACCCCCACCCCCGGGCCCATGCTTCGGAATCCGACGAAACTCACAAAATCGGACAACCCATTCAACCACGAGTCCAATCATTCCAAAATTACTAAATTCGATAACAATTAGGCCTGCAAATATTCAAATCTTATTTTCAAATCCCTAGGTCCAAATCCCAAATTTACACCTCAAAAACATGTAATCTAGTCAGATTATTCGATGATAATTCAATATTATGGAGTAGAAATGATCACAAGTGACTTGCCTCAATATTTCCCATGATTTCTTGCTCAAAAATTGCCCCAAGCCATTCTTCCATCAAAAAACGTCAAAATGAGATAAAAACATAACAGCTTTAATAAATCCGATTCTGGTCACTAAAGGCTTAATTCCCGTCGCTAAAAGGTCCAATCTAGTCGCTAAAAGGTGCACACCAGATCTGATGCACCAGCAGTCTTTAATTTCACTAAAATGCTCTAACTCCATCATACAAACTCGGAATTCGATGATTCTTGTTCCTATGAGTCACAAATAATGATACGAACATAGTCCTTCAATCGAAACTCAATTCGGAGCTCGTTTGCTCAGTGCGATATCCATTTCGCTCGTTAAACAATTAACTCATGATTTGCGTCAAAAACCCAATCGCGACTTGATGAAATAAGACCAAACTTTCCATGTCACTCCTATAATTCATTATCAAATTCCAAAAGTCTCAAAATTAAATTTCGATCTCTAGAACTAAAAATGGACCTTTGGATCATTACATGTTTATGTTCAAAATGCCAAAATCTTCCAAAAACTCTTCCAAAACATATCTGAGCCTCATGGGACCCCGAAAAAACATGACACACCCCATAACATAATTCAAACTTATTCCAACCTTTGGAACGCTCAAAACAACATCAAAACATCAAATCACCTTCGGATTCAAGCCTAAGAATTCCAAAACTTCCGAATTCCGAATTCGATCAAAAAGTCTATCAAACCTCATCTGAATGACTTAAAATTTTGCACACACATCAAAAATGACACAATGGACCTACTCCCATTTCCGAAATTCCATTCCGACCCCGATATCAAAATCTCACCTATCAATCGGAAAACGCCGAAATCTCAATTTCGCCAATTCAAGCCTAAACCTTCCACGGACTTCCAAAATGCATTCTGAGTACGCTCCTAAGTCCCAAATCACCTAACGGAGCTAACCAAACCATAAAAATTCCAATCCAAGATAAAATACACACAAGTCAAATCTTGGTCAAACCTTTCAAATTTTAAGCTTTCAACTGAGACTGTTCTTCCAAATTCATTCTGATTAACCTGAAACCCAACACCAACGATTTACATAAGACATAATACACCACACGGGGCAAGTCATGCCCGAGAACTGGCAGGCAAAGTGCAAAAGCTCAAAACGACTGGTCAGGTCGTTACATCCTCCCCCACTTAAACACACGTTCGTCCTCGAACGTGCCCAGAGTTGTTCCAGAAGCCAATCAATTGCTGAATAACTTTACCATGCATATACCCGTGGGTGATCCCACGTCACCCTATCTCATATAGGTCTGATAACACAATGCAACTAAAATTTCACAATCCAACCTAGCCCATAAACGTTAGAACCCCATTTCCACTTCTGAAATCATCCACAAGACTAGAATGTCACATTTATATTCAGAATAAGCCCGAGCCAGCTGCAATAACCCATACCTGCAACCTCAGGTGCAATTACATGATAAACCACGTAACTCAAACGCTCGTAGCGATAACTTCTATTCACAGCAGCTCCCCACAACAATCGAATACCGGTAGAAAACCTATTATCAACTAAAGTCTCATTCCAACACTTTCATATACTACCAATGATAAATGAAACACATAATAAACCATAACCATTTCTCATATCAACCATTCATGAAGCCACTTCTCCTCTGACAAATACCATAGCAAATTTCTGAGCTGAACCTCGATATTATCCTTCCAACATGCTAAAATCGAATCCATTCGTATTCATTAATGATCCCAACGATCTCCTCTAATCTAACGCACCACTCTGGTGACATGACACATCAATATACGCCTAAGCCACAACTTGCATAATACGCGCACTAATAAGCAACGGTCCGAACATACTCAAATCATGAAAATGACTCAAATGAAAGAGTTGTACCTCAAGCTCACCAGTACCACCACAACACAAGGATGAGAACCCGTCTCACATTATAGGAACAGAACACACAAATCTAACCTGCAAGGTCATACCTCCACATAAATTCGTTGCAATGCGCGACCTTATCCAAACACTACTCCACATGGAACACCTCAAGTCACTCTGCTCGAAATTGACGACCACGTGCAATTGATGTCTAGAATCAAAGTAAATCATCATAACCATGGTAAAGCAAGTACATAACACCGCACAACCTAAAAGGGCATAACAGATGCGCCATCTGCCAAGCAATATCCAATACTCCTCCTGCTCGAATCCTGCTGAGAGACCCCAATAACACCGCACCACATGTGCTGATAACCAACAAATCCTAACGCCTCGCAACACAGAAAGGTAACTCATAGGTCTCCCCGGATTACTAATAAGCTCAATAACCGACGAATCAACACCTCTCTCAACAATACAATTTAGAGCCAACCAAGCCGACTCAAGTTAGAACACGCATCCACATTGGCCTGCCAACGAACTCCTTATCAAGGAAATCCTGAAGCTGCTCCTTCCACTCCTTTAACTCTGTCGGTGCCATACGATACGGTGCCCGACATCAAATTAATATCGAAATCAACAACCCTGCCCGGCGACATGCCCGGCCACAAGAAACACATCTGAAAAGTCCCTCACCACCAGAACCGAATCAATGGTAGAAGCCTCTACACTGATATCCATCAGGAAAGCCCAAATAAGAAAGACAATCCTTCCCAGTCGTCCGCTGGGTCTTCGAAATATAAAACCACTCCACTAGGGCATAATCCTATGGACCTCTCCACTAAATCCGTAGCATTTCCGGCATAGCCAATAGTGTCGCCTTAGCGCAATAGTCTAGAATGACACAACACGGAGACAACCAGTCTGAACCCAATATCCCATCCAAAATCTAACATGCCAAGCAAAAAAGATCCGCTCTGGTCTCCAAACCCCGATAGTCACTAAATAGTGTCGATACACACGACTCACAACCACAACATAGCCTGAATGTGAGAACTTCCCTGTCTCCAAATCCATATGGCACATAAATCAACATACCTGATCCTAATTCCGCCGTCTGAATGCATACCGCACCTTAAATACCTAATCATTCCACGAAAGATACTCTAAAATTCCATTTTGTCACCAAGAAAACTCGAATATCAGCAATCGATCTAACAAGAAAGCGCCACAATTCTACCGAAGTACCATCAACTTAATCACATTGCCTTTTCTGAAACATATACCCTCGTCAATCACTCCCATTTAGCAATACCATTTCCTTAACCATCTAGAGATCATCCCCCTAATCATCTGAAGCTCATTTCTCTAATCATCTGAAACTGCCCGTGTTGCCTAAGAATTTTATGACTTTCCGTTCAAAACTGAACCGTAACCTTACACACGCAAATCCCAATCCTCCACAACATACCGCATATACCATACCATCCTAGGATAACATGAGAACTTCATCTCCCTTCCGAGCCACAAACATCTACGTACTCTACTAGTCAAGAACTTTCCATTGATCCCATCTAGAAGAAAATCACTATGCATCCCATACTCCTCATGCCCATAGAAAATATACATCTCCAACCAAGGTAGAAACCATCAAGAACTCTCCGAGTTCCCCTTACACAAACCAGACCTGCCAAGACTGAATCCTTCTAACTCAACCAAGCTACACAAGCCATCAAAACCTAAGAGCATTGTCGTGAAATACCTGTAGGAACTCATTACCCCGTACACACCCAAGGAACTAATCATATCCTTACTATACCGATCCGGCCTACTACCCAACTATCCCATCTATCCGAGTTTCCTTCTGATTTACCATCAACTTGATATCCCCTCTTGCTGTAGCACCATAATTCCTCAACCCAGACTTACCACACGAGACCCAAGCATAAAACCACACTGTCTAAGGTTCATAAGTCGCTGAGTACTCTCTTAAATGTTTCCAAAAGCACCACGTTCAAAATACCTACCCCGAAGGGACTTCCTGCGAATCTGGAACCATTACCTTCCTAATACTGATATATAGAATCTCATAGTTAATGTAGAAAGTACCACAATTCTTGACACCTTCCAAATGAAAACTCAGTTCCTAACCACATATAGAACTTTAAAATACCCAATTGTTACATGTAGAATCTTGAACACATTAGAACCATTCTCGATAGTCATTCACTCTATTCAAATTGCAATTAGTCTGATCAAATGAACCGGACAACCCATGCCTCATTGGCACTCCGACATCATAGAATGTAACCTCATCCCAATACAACCAAGCAATTTTCTGCTCTATGCACCGAGCATTCTTGCTAATAACAACTCAAGACATCCCGTGATTCTCACACACCTATGAAGCATAATATAATCTTCGTCAAAATTTTCCTTTACCTAGCCATCCTCAGTCTCAACCTCCGTAGGCCATAACTGATTCATCCGAACATCTCAAACCGGAACTAACATAGCACATAACCATGCAATCGCTTAATTAATAGCAGACTCCCCTACTTGGCTTGGAGCCGTAGACCAAAACACACACAATAACTCATAACGCATATACTATATTGTTGCCACAATACCATAGTGAGATTTAACTCAAACCTTCATAAGCTTGTGAAACACAGACCATCTGGTACCTTGAATCTTCTACAAATCTCGCATTCATCCTTGCAACAGTCAAGCCCACTCTCCTAAGCGACTCAAAATTCAAATTTCAACACTTATATTTCACTTGTAAATGAGACCTTCTAAAAGACACATAAGGATCACACAACCTTGAAACACTTCGCAGGAGACAACCCACCTGCCTTGTCTTCAACTAACATTTCTGTATACCTTCCACCATCACAAACATTACGCAGTCACTTAGCCTTCCTGAGTTTGAACTCATACCGCAACATGAAATTTACTTCACTCCCAACTAGGACACATGAAAAGACCCTCCGCATACCCATAACTCGGGGTTATACCTCAAATCAAGATGAAAATCAAGCACTTAATAGTTCTTCTATCCTCCAGCAGACCCTTCTCGTCGCTTCCAATTCATAAGAATACATCTCACAGTCATAACATACTTATCACATAGCCATGCAGCCATCACTTCCACTAATAGGGACACTACCAAACATATCATTTCAAAGACACTTGCTCACACAATTAGCACCTCGGTGCTCAAGCTATAGGCAAAGATTCGGCCTCAAGTCCTCCAGACTGGCCCAACATCAACTCACAGTGATCACGTCTCACCCCTCGATCGGGGAATCACAAGCCATCGATGCACATCTGATACTGAACGCTCATGCGCGCACACGAATGCATGGAAGGAATTCAAAGAGTTACATTTCAAGCTGAATCAAAGGATGCACGATAAGAATTCAAGAATGTGAAGTTTTCCTAAAGGTTCTGCAGCCTCTCGAGGAAAAATACAGACGTTTTCGTACCGATCCGCGAGACTCTACTAAACCTGCTCATGACTTGTGAGACCTATGTAACCTAGGCTCTGATACCAACTGTCACGACCCTAACACCAAACCCGGTCGTGATGGCGCCTCTCGTAAAGACAAGGCCAACCAATTAAACCCAATTCTCTTTTTAAAACAGTTAAACAATATAAAAGCAGTCTAAACATGATTTAATGATAATAAGTAGCGGAAATACAACCCGACACAGCCCTAACCGGGGTGTCATAGGTCACCAGCATCTACTAGGGTATAAATACAACTGAAAATCTGAAGTGTACAAATACAAACTAATGAAATGAAGAGAGAGAAAAGTAGTGCCGCGAACGCCGGTAGCTACCTTGCTAAACTCCGATGACTCTACTTCCGATCAGCCAAAACCCACTACTGGGTGTATAAATACCTGAATCTGCACATAAGGTGCAGGGAGTAAAGTGAGTACTACAACTCAGTGAATAGTAATCATAACTAAAGCCTGAATGGTAAGAAATCACGTAAAGCATATCAAGATACTGTATAGAAGTAGTTCAAAAAACCAGTAAGAAAGTAGTGAAGCTGTAAAAATCACTTAAAACATCTTAGCTCAGTTTAAACTTCTTTGAAAATGACTTTTTCAACAGTTACGCAAATGAATGCAAAACAGTTAGTGCAGATAAGCACAGAAATCCGCCCCTCGGGCACAAATACCATAGTTTAACAGGTAAATTATAGGTAAATATGAAAGATAAACACATAATGGTTCGCCCCTCGGGCACAATGTCAACAACTTTGCCCCTCGGGCCATATCTCAGAACAATACCAACCCCTCGGGCAATCACATAGAATGGTACCAGCCCCTCGGGCAATCACATAAAACAATACCAGCCCCTCAAGCTATCACATAGAACAATATCAGCCCCTCGGGCTATATCTCACATCACAATGGGTACCCACATTCACTGGGGGTGTATAGACTTCGGGAGGGGCCCCTTATGGTCCAAGCGTAATATCAAGCCACCTCGTGGCATCATAAACAGGCTCTCGATCTCATATTAATATCAAGCCACCTCGTGGCGCACAATCTCAGGCCCTCGGCCTTATTATCATAATCAGTATCTCACTACTGCGGCGTGCAGCCCAACCCAAAAGTATCCTCACAATATAGGCCCTCGGCCTTACTTAGTCAAAAATCACATAAGCCACTCGGGCAACAATAAAACATAACACTCAGCCCAAAATATTATTTAAAATATCATTTCAAGTGTTAAAGTAGAGTAAACATGGTTGAGTTTTGAAAACAGTTGAAAATAACATGACTGAGTTCAAGTAAAAAGTCAAAACAGTGAGGAAATAACAACAAAAATCCCCGAAGGGTTCAAATAGCTGGCACTAGGCCCAAATATGGCTTTCAGCCCAAATAATAATGATAGCAAATAGTTTTCAATCAAATACGTGGCAAAATCATCAATCCGGACAGACCAAGTCACAATCCCCAATAGTGCACGACCTCACGCTCGTCATCAAGCGTGTGCCTCACCTCAATATAGCACAACGATGTGTAATTCGGGGTTTCAAACCCTCAGAACATCATTTACAATCATTACTCACCTCGATCCGGTCTGAACTCTAGCCCGCGATACCTCGCCAGCGCGAATCGACCTCCGGATGCTCAAAATCTAGCCACAATCAGTACATAATCATTAAAATATGCTAAGGGAGCGAAGCCCACTCGAAAATATTCAATTTAACATCAAAATCCTGAAATTGCTCAACCCCCCCCCCTGGGCCCACGCTTCGAAATCCGACGAAACTCACAAAATCGGACAACCCATTCAACCACGAGTCCAATCAAACCAAAATTACTAAATTTCGAAAACAATTCGGCCTCTAAATATTCAAATCTTATTTTCAAATCCCTAGGTCCAAATCCCCAATTTACACCTCAAAAACATGTAATCTAGTCAGATTTTCGATGATAATTCAATATTATGGAGTAGAAATGATAACAAGTGACTTACCTCAATATTTCCCATGATTTCTTGCTCAAAAATCGCCCCAAGCCGTGTTCTTCCACCAAAAAACGTCAAAATGAGATAAAAATGTAACAGCTTTAATAAATCCGATTCTAGTCGCTAAAGGCTTAATTCCCGTCACTAAAAGGTCCAATCTGGTCGCTAAAAGGAGCACACCAGATCCGATGCACCAGCAGTCTTTAATTTCACTAAAAAGGCTCTAACTCCATTATACAAACTCGGAATTCGATGATTCTTGTTCCTATGAGTCACAAATAATGATACGAACATAGTCCTTCAATCGAAACTAAATTTGGAGCTCATTTGCTCAGTGCGATATCCATTTCGCTCGTTAAATAATTAGCTCATGATTTGCGTCAAAAACCCAATCGCGACTTGATGAAATTAGACCAAACTTTCCATATCACTCCTACAATTCATTATCAAAATTCCGGAAGTCTCAAAATTAAATTTCAATCTCTAGAACTAATAATGGACCTTTGGATCATTACATGCTTATGCTTAAAACGCCAAAATCTTCCAAAAACTCGTCCAAAACATATCCGAGCCTCATGGGACCCCGAAAAAACATGACAACACACCCTATAACATAATTCAAACTTATTCCAACCTTCGGAACGCTCAAAACAACATCAAAACATCAAATCACCCTCGGATTCAAGCCTAAGAATTCCAAAACTTCCGAATTCCGAATTCGATCAAAAAGTCTATCAAACCTCGTCCGAATGGCTTAAAAGTTTGCACCCACATCACAAATGACACAACGGACCTTCTCCCATTTCCGAAATTCCATTTCGACCCTGATATCAAAATCTCACCCATCAACCGGAAAACGCCGAAATCTTAATTTCTCCAATTCAAGCCTAAACCTTCCACGGACTTCCAAAATGCATTCCGATTATTCTCCTAAGTCCCAAATCACCTAACGGAGCTAACCAAATCATACAAATTCCAATCCGAGATCAAATAGACACAAGTCAAATCTTGGTCAAACCTTTCAAATTTTAAGCTTTCAACTGAGACTATTCTTCCAAATTCATTTTGATTAACCTGAAACCCAACACCAACGATTTACATAAGTCATAATATATCACACGGAGCAAGTCATGCCCGAGAATTGGCAAGCGAAGTGCAAAAGATCAAAACAATCGGTCGGGTCGTTACAGCCATCATGGGTTAACCAGAATAAACATAGAGGAATACTCAATATAGGATGACCCAACCTATTATAAAAACTTATACATGTGATATACGGGCCTATAAGGCCAACATGATCATTTGTAAACTCAAAACATAGGCCTACAAGGCCATACAAGCATCCGTATACATGACATATGTCTACAAGCCTCTAAGAGTACACACTTAACATAAAGGTCAGGATAGGGCCCCGCCATACCAAACAATACGCATCTAAATCATACTGACCAAACAAGCAACTCCGGAGCAAATAGAGCGCACCAACTTCTTCCGCAGAGCTGATAGCCTACTTGGAAGACTCTCGACTTGTCACCTGTCTATCGGGACCTGCGGGCATAAAATGCAGTGTCCCCAGGCAAAAGGGACGTCATTACGAATACTGTACCGAGTATGTAAGGCACATAAATAAGTACATAAAATACATGGAAGAAATATAGAGTAAATGACTCAACCTGTAAGTCTGGATAACTCTGTAAATTATGAAATACTTATAGTGTCATGCATATGCGTATGAATGTCATGTCGTGCATAGGTACATGTGTTCATAATATCGTCAAGCCTCTGAGGGCTTCCCATCATATTATCTCGGCCACTATGGACAAAATCATCAATGTATACCAGTTGATCAGGTGGTGGTGCGTATATAACGCCGTAACCTTTTTCCCATATCCCATATACATACATGCATATACAAATATGTATGTATATATGTATATGTATACATATATATATTTATGTATACATATATATATTTATATATACATACATATACATATACATATACATATATATATACATATACATATATATATATATATATAGATACATACATATATATATACGCGTATATAACGTCGTCTGGTCATGGGTCAATGTACATGTATAAATGAATGCGATGCATGAGAAGTACGTCAATAAAATCTCTCGGAACGTCATAAGACCATTATACCTCTAATTAATATCATGAAACAAACTTTACCAACTTACGTATTTTCTAAGACACATGAATAGACGATAAAATAATAAGACATATGGGAATTCAAGAACATAGACATCTCTAATACTTCTATGAATAGAGTCATTTATGGAAGTTGTGCATTTGCTGGTTTCATTTGTATCGTATGGATCATGTCAAAAGGAAAGAAGGGATAGCCTTAACATACGTGGAGTAGAGAAAAATCCGTGTGATATTCTTGGAAAATATTGCATCGTATTCCCTTAAAATCACAAAATCTCATGTTGTTAATGTGATAAGAAATCTCGTTCGTTGAATAAATCATGTTGTAGTGTTTTGTAGGAATTTCTACGAATTTGTAGCAATTTGTAACAAATTACCTTACTAATCTCCAAAACCTCACGTCTAATTGTGGTATGGTTTTGTATTGAAAATCTTAAAATTGAGGTGTCTTGTAATTAATATGTTAGGTTGCCACCTAACAAGAAATGACTAAGAGTCATTTGCTTAAGAAGTGGCTTGCTGCCATATTTTTGCTTTAGTCTTTATCCAAAAACTTTAATTAATCTACCCCTAATTATTAATTAAATCGGTAATATTCCATTACCCAATAATTAACTAATTACCCACATAATTAAGAATTATTTCCACTTACTAAAATACGTCTTATTTTTTACATACCTTATACACCTTACTATCATGGTCATGTAGTACCTTGTATGACACTAGTCCATAAATACCTAGTATTTTAGCTCGGGCCTTATTTTATCTCAATTTTTCAAACTTGAATAAAAATTTATTTTCTTTGACTTGCTTCCCTTCTCACCTTCATGAATTTACTCACCACTTGTTTGAAATAGCATAATGCCTATAATCTTAAAATAATCTCATTCCCGAACTTACGTCGATTAACTTACGACGAAACTTTAACATACGAAAATACGGTATGTAGCACCTTCACTTTGTCCTGACTTGATACATCGTTATCTTGAGTAATGGTATCATCAAGACCTTTAGCGTTTGAGTGAATTTCAGCATCGAGAACCCATGATAAATAGTTCTTTCTTGAGATGTCAAGTGCCACAAATTCGAGTTTTGAAAAATTTGACATAGTGAAAGCTATCATTAAAAAAATAATTAATTAGAAATAATAAGAGCAGCTAAAAATAACTTTTTGAATGCCAATAAACAGAAACGTATTAGTTTAGTAGATCTGAACTATATATTGATGTAAATACACGTTTGCTATTGTTGGCCATGCAAATATAAGTTTCTGCATATATAAGATATCGCTGTGATTAACTTATATATATGGCACTAAAATTTAATGATAAAATTCATGCTTCTGCTTTTCTAGCTGTGAAGTACAAAGACTTACAAAGTTAGTTACGATAGCAGAATAAACAAAAATTTAATCATTGAGAAAATTAGTTAGTAGTCCAAGACATAAATTTTCAAGAAACATGAAACGATATATCACAGTGCTTTCATATTATCTAACATGTGTATGTTAACTCTTTTTCCTCATATGCCTTAAATATATTCATTAAGTAATGGGTAGACTAAAAATTGCAAATGCATATCTAAGCAAAATATACTCAAATAAGAGACTATACCATCAAATATATTAGAAATGACTTATCAAATAAACTAACCAAAACTGAAATGGTAAGTAAGAATTAGCACACTAAAATTTATTATGTTTGTGTTCATTAAACTAAACAATGCCTGAAGTAGTATATATAGTAAAATCAATTCACATTAAATACTCAAATGATATAATGACACGTGAAACCAGAAACAGACGGAAGATGAAGTGAGTAAAAACTAAGACCGAGGACAACAGCTTCGGTTGGCACCGGACAGATCCCGAAGGGAACATTGTTAACAAGGGCAAATGAATATTTGCCACCAGATGTTATTCAATGAAGAATATTCCTCAGTATAAAATACACAATCCATTATAGATAATTTTGGCACTCATAGCGTGCCGTTTAATATTCATTAATGGTCTCCATTATTGTCATTTACAAGGGGCTTGATCCTAAGACCTTATTCTCTAGGTATAGCTATAAATAGTGACTTCAACATCCATTATAAGGGACGAATTTTCTAACAAACTTATGCTACACTTTATTCAAAGCTAAATAATACTTTATTTTCTATCTTATGATACTCGTATTTGCTGCATTCAGAAGCTCTGCTCCCGGAACCAAGCTATCTACTATTTTATCTCGATTTCAACGCTAAGTCTTGCATTTTATTTGATTTATTTATTATTTTGGGATCAAATCGATTCCAGAATTGGTACTACTTATCCTTTATCTCTCCATTTTCTTGTCTCCTCCTTCTTTCTCCCTTTCTTGCTTTCATTTTCTTGTTCTTGCCCTTCCTGAGCCGAGGGTCTATTGGAAACAACCTCTCTATCTGCATTACGTAGGGGTAAGGCATGCATACAGACTACCCTCCCCAGACCCCACATGTTGAGATTATACTGGATTTGTTGTTGTTGTTGTTGGGATCAAATCGATTCGCTTGTCCATAAACTACGCTATAAATTTAACTGTACCATTTTACGGGTAAATAGTTTGGTGCCCACCATGGGGCTTAGACAATTGAATAATTGAGCTAATGCTTGTGTCTATTACCAATATGTTTGATTCTTTATTTCTTAGCAAAAATCATAAAGATGGTAAATAACGATGTCAACATCGCACACAACGTTGAGGCACAGGAAAATCTGCCTCAACACGAGGATTCAATAAGCAACACCCGTAACGAGGAGGACATAGCCATGCCAGTTCATGGAAGCTGGTATCCCTGACAATTACGGGAAGCGAATCCTGATGACGCTGAAGACGAGCACATTGCGGAAATGGTGAGGATCCTGAGGGAACAACAAAAGGCTATCATGGTCCATCTATCACAACAAGGCCAGGCCATTATAGAATTAAGGCAAGCATTGTCAGTGCTTTTAACAATGCAAGTGGAGGAGTTCCAGTTACTCCCGGTGCTCCCTCAAATCAAACAATGCAAAGGGTAGATAACAACACCTGATAGGTGAGGTCGGCTTCGAGGGGGCCAGGGGTATCAGCAAATCTAGTAACAATAATAGTAATTATCCTTTCAAAATCGAGCTCATGCAATTTATGAGGGAAATAAATGCCCTAATTGACCAAATTCCGGATGCGCCACTAGTGCTGAAGAGCCCAAACTCAAAGAAATACACCAGTTGCCATTCAAACGGAGCGCAATACCATAGTTGATTCCGAAGTAGTTCAAAATGCCAGACGTACTGAAGTATGATGGGACTTTAGATCCTCAGGAGCACATTACCACTTATACAACAGCGGTGAAAGGAAACGACTTAGCTACACACGAGATTGAGTTGGTCCTGCTAAAGAAGTTTGGAGAAACCCTTACGAAGAGGGCCCCTGACATGGTATTAACTTTTACTCGAGCACTCAATAGATTCCTTTGAGATGCTCGCAGATTCTTTCATCAAAGCCCATGCTAGGGCCAGGAAGGTACATGCCCGTAAGGTCGACATATTTATAATTGCGCAAGGTTAGCCCGAATTTCTGCGGGAGTTCGTGACCAGGTTTCAGAAAGAAAAGATTTTGCTACCGGTCATGCCGGATGAATGGGTGGTTGAGGCGTTCACTAAAGGTTGAACCCGAGGATCTCTGACGCCTCCCAAAAGTTGAAAGAAATCTTGCTGGAGTTCCAAGAAACTACATGGGCAGATGTCCACAACTATCACAAATCAAAGATAAGAATAGAAGACGACCACCTCGGTTTCCCGGAATCAACCAAGGGTCGGGATCGAGAAAAGAACAAGGATAAGTAGAAGGATGATTTTAACGTAGATCGACGATCTTTTAAGGGCTGGTTTTTGCCCTACGAAAGGGATGAAAGACGCGATAGAGGTTTCCGGTTGTTTGCTTCTAATAAAAGAACTGACCGCAGCCGGAATAACAGGTCATTGCAGGAGAAAAAGGTATTAGATTCCCGCGATTCCACCTATCCTAGACTGTCCGAGTATAATTTCAATGTCAGCATAATGGAGTTGGTATCGGCAATGAGGAACATCAAGGAAGTATGATTTCCGAGGTCAATGAGATCTGATCCCAGCCAAGGGTATCCTAATCTATGGTGCGAGTATTATGGGACTAACGGCCACCAGATTGCGAACTACCGACATTTGCACAAGGAGGTGGCGATGTTGTTGAAAACTAGCCGCTTCAGAGAGTTCTTAAGAGACCAGGACAAAAACAATTACGGTCGCAACCGGGATAATGCAGAGCCATCAAAGATAGGTGAAGAACCTCCTCAACAAACCATCAATATGAATTTCGGGGGAAACGAGATCAATAGTGTGACCTTCTTGGCAGCAAAAAAGACAAAGGTGTCGGTGACTTATAACAAGAGACTCTGAGAAGTCACCAAGGTCGACATCACATTCACAGAAGAGGACGTCGATGGACTTCTACTACCGCACAATGATGCCCTGGTAATTTCCCTTAATGTTCTAGATTTTAAAATTAAACATGTTTTGGTGGACTCAAGAAGTTCAGCCAATATCATTCAATGGAGAGTATTGGAGCAAGCCAAGCTAACCGGAAGCATTATTCCTGCCACGAAGATCCTCTTCGGTTTCAACTTAGCAAGAGTGATAACTCGAGGGGAGATCTTGCTGCCCACGAATGTCGAAGGGGTCATGAAGACTACCTTGTTTGAAGTAGTAGATAGAGACATGGGCTACAACATAATTCTTGGCAGACCGTGGTTACACGAGATGAAGGTCGTGCCATCAACATATCATAAACTTCTGAAATTCTCAACTCCAGAGGGAATCAAACAAATAAGAGGAGACTAACCATCAACAAAGGAGATGAACGCAATCTCGATTTACAACAGTAAGGGAAAGAAACACGCAACATAGTAATTACAAGAACCGATGCCCGCTCCCAAACCAAATAAAGAAGACAAAGGGGAGGGTCCGTCGGAATCCTACCAGGTACCGAGGTATTTCCAGGTACCAAAAGAAATGGACGCAACCAAATCCATGGCGGAAGAACTCGAACAAGTGGCATTGTTTGAAAAATTCCTAGAGAGGAAGTTCCACTTAGAGATAGGATTAAATCCTGAGAGAGGTCAGGATTTATAGAATTTATTAAAACTAATGTTGATTGTTTTGTATGGTTGCGTACGGATATGATAGATATCCTTCTAGAGGTGGTTGTGCACAAGTAAAGCCTGGACCCCACAATTCCTCCGGTAAGGCAAAAGAAGCACCCGATTGCTGAGGTTAGAAATAGGTTTGTCAAAGAAAAGGTAGCTCGATTGCTCGATATCGGTTCAATCCGGGAGGTAAATTATCTGACTGGCTAGGTATTGTTGTAGTAGTTCCAAAAAAGAATAATTTTTTTTGCATGTGCATAGATTATAAGGATCTGAATAAGGAATTACCAAAAGACTCGTTCCCATTTCCAAACATTGATCAAATGATTGATGCAACGGTCGGGCACGAGTTGATGAGTGTCCTCAAAGCCTATTCCAGGTACAACCAGATCAAATAAACTCGGAAGATCACGAAAAAACTTCGTTCATAACGAACTTTGGCACATATTGCTACAATGTGATGCCCTTCGGACTTAAGAACACCGGATCCACTTAGCACAGGCTGATGAACAATATGTTTGAAAAACAAATAGGGAAAACAATGGAAGTTTACATAGATTATATTATGGTTAAGTTTTTGAATGCAGGTGACCATTTGAAACACCTCCAAGAAACCTTTGACATCCTAAGGAACCACAACATGAAGCTTAACTCCGAAAAGTGTGTGTTTAGAATCAAATCTAGTAAGTTTTTAGGTTTCCTGGTGTCACAAAGGGGGATAGAAGTCAATACCGACAAAATTAAAGATATCGAAGACATTCTTGACTAGCTGACAAATGTGAAAGAAGTCCAAAGGCTAACCGGAAGACTGGCCGCTCTAAGCAAGTTCATTTCCCAGTACTCAAAATAATGCCATCAATTCTTCTCACTTCTGAAGAAGAAGAAGAAAAACTTCGAACAGACTCTGGAATGCCAACGGGTCTTAAAAGACCTAAAAAGGTATTTATCAAGACCTCTGTGACTATCAAAATCGGAGGAAACTGAATAGTTGCTAATTTACTTAGCGGTTTTGGATGTAGCGGAAAGTGTCATTCTAGTTCGGGAAGGCGAATGTACGCAATATACTATCTATTATGTTAGCAAAATTTTAACGGGAGCGAAAACTCGTTACCCGCACCTCAAAAAATTGGCCTTAGCTCTTGTAGTCACCACTCGAAAGCATAGGCCTTACTTTCAATGCCACCCGATAGCTATAGTGACAACTTTTCCCTTACGGAATGTCCTTCACAAACCTGAATTGCCAGGTCGACTAGCCAAATGGGCAGTCGAAATGAGTGAATTTGACATTGAGTATAAACCTAGGACTGCGATCAAATCACAAGTATTGGCCAACTTCATGGCCGATTTTAGTCCTGGTTGCTACCCTTGGCCACCAAAGAAGCGATGATGGTGTCGGAAACGACATTAGGAGTTTGGACCTTGTTTACGGACAAAGTTTCCTATGTAAAAGGGTCTAGGCTCGGGGTAGTGTTGATTTTTGTTGCCAAAACTAATGAAATTGTGCAAATTGCAGGAATGTTGGAGAATTGGACCTCAACAAAGAAATCTAACTCAAAAGGAAGTGTTCTGACTCATAAAGCAAGAAGGAGTACAGCAGGCCAAAAGTGCGGTCCACAGAAGGAATTTTGCGGTCGTAGAAGAAAGTGCGGACCGCAGAATTACCTCTACGACCATTGATCTGGTTCCTAAAGCTCAGACGATGACTGGAAAAGTGTGGACTGCACACAATTTGTGTAGCCACAAAACATGGTCGTACTGACAAGAATTCAAAAAGTTCAGAGAAGTGTGCAAAACAACCAAGTGTGAAGCTTTGCCAAAAGCGCAGCCCCAGAAGGAAAAGTGTGGTCGCAGAAGCTGAAGTGCAACAATAGACTGAATTGTGCGGCTGCAGAAATCCTCCACCTGCAGAACGAGGAAAGGTGCGGACCGCACAAGGAATTTTGTGGCCGCAGAACCTTCTGAATGGCATTTTGAGCCACTATAAATAGATGGGAAAAACTTTTTTAGGACAAGTTTGATAGTTTTTTGTGTCGTAGCCATTATACTTGTCACAACCCAAACCTATGGGCTGCAACGGGCACCTAGTACCTTACTTAACTGAGTACCAACATACATATCTTCCTTATTGAATTCTCATTGGCAAATGGGCCAAACGGGCTGTCATGGGCTAATCAGAATAAACATAACGGAGTACTCAATATAGGAAGACCCAACCTGATTTAACAACTTACACATGTGACATACGGGCCTATAAGGTCCAAATAGTCACTCGTACACTAAACATAGGCCGACAAGGCCATACAATCTTTCATATACATGACACATGTCTACAAGCCTCTAAGAGTACATAATATTAAAGGTCGGGACAGAGCCCTACCATACCAATCAATGCATGTATTAATCATACTGACCAAATAAGCAACTCTGGAGCAAATTGACCATACCAACACTTTCCGTTGAGCTGACAATCTACTTGGAGGACTTTCAACCTATCTATCGGGACCTGCGGGCATGAAACACAGCATCCCCAAGCAAAAAGGTACGTCACTACAAATAATGTACCGAGTATGTAAGGAAGGAAAATCAGTAAATAATAGACATGAGAAAAACATGGAGTAAAAGACTCGACATGTAAGTCTAAATAACTCTGTGAATCATTAATATGTATAATTCCATGCATATGCATACAAATATCATGTCATGTATAGGTGTACATGTGTTCATAACATCATCAAGCATCCCATCATATAATTTTGGCCACTGAGGGCAAAATCATTAACGTATATCATCTGATCAGGTGGTGGTGAGTATATAATGCTGTAACCTTTTCCCATATTGCCTTATATATATATATATATATATATATATATATATATATATATATATATATATGCGCGTATATAACGACGTCTAGTCATGGGTCAATGTACATATATAAATGAATGCAATGCATGAGAAATACATCAATAAAATCTCTCGGAATGTCAAAAGACCATTATGCATCTGATTAATATCATGAAATAAGCTTTATCAACTTACGTATTTTCTAAGACCCATGAACAGATGATAGAACAATAAGACATATGGTAACTTAAGAACATAAGCATCTCTATCATTTCTATGAATAGAGTCATTTATGGAAGTTGTGCATTTTCTCATTTTATTTGTATCGTATGGATCATGCCAAAAAGAAAGAAGGGATAGCCTTAATATACCTGGACCAATTCTGTTGACAATTCCTCTAACACACGCCAAGTGCGACAACACGTAATAGTGGATCAAAGTAGGGAAAATCCGTATGATATTCTTGAGAAAGATTGTACCGTGCTTCCTTAGAATTGCGCATAATCAGATCTTGTATGAATTTTCCGAAGAAATTTCATGTTACCATCACTTGCGTTCTTAGTCACTATTGGATTTGGCTTTGATTACAAGATATCATATTTTAGCTTGGAAGAATCATTAATTTTGAAATCCTTTTTGATGCATAACTCACGCATCCAACTTTCATAATTGGAAAATATATTTATTCCCAATAGTTGGTCCAGCAATGAGTCCATTATTTAAGTTTGGTTTATTTTGTGACACCACCTCCTTAGGCTTGATTAGTTGGCAATTTGTTGCCACACTTCCATACCCCCATGTGGATAGTTGCCCCCTCAATAATTATCCAAATCTCAAAATAATTTATCCACAACTTCTAATTAATTGTTAACTTCCCACTCAAATCAATAATTACCCAATTATCCACATAATTAAGAATTATTTCAAATTACTTAAAATACCACTCACTTTTAACACACCTTATACACCTTAATATCATAGTGATGTGGTACCTTGTAAGATACTAGTCCATAAACATCGGGTATTATAGCTCGGGCCGTATTTTATCTCAAATGTCAAACTTAGACGAAATCATTTTCTTCAATTCGCTTACCCTCTCACCTTCACGAATTTACTTATCACTTGTTTTGAAATAGCATAAATGCTTATAACCTCCAAATAATCTCATTCTCGAACTTACATCGATTAGTTTATGACGAAACTTTAACGTACGAAAATGCAGAATGTAACATCTCATTTCTGAGCTTATATCAATTTACTTAGGGCGTACTTTCACGTACAAAAATATGGGGTGTGACATCATTCCCCCCCCCCCCTGGAACATTCGTCCTCGAATAATTCCAAAATCCAGGGCATTCCTCCCTTTAGGCCTCTTTCTCACACCACGACTTATGGTCGGAATCCTTCCAATCTCGTAACTGTTGCTACCTCCTATCATGCAGCCTGTACAACTCTAATCTTGTAAGTGCGCCTATGTGACTCTTCTCTCCTTTTTCCTCCAGCTTTTAGCCCATCTCTAGGCCTTATTTTGTAAGCGTATACAGAGCTTGACAAGATATCCGTCTAGGCATCTATAGGTATACTGAAGTTCTTCGCTCGATACTTTGTCGAACTTACAAATATTGTTATATCTTATTTCATAGATTCGTTTATCCATCCGTATGACTTTATTGTATCTAGGTAGGTCATACTATACCCTCACACTTTGATTTATCGTTACTAAGGTTTGCTACCCAATTCTAGGTTACTCTCTTGCTTCTTATCATAGATGTATAAATCCAATTCCTTCAATGCTTCCTTATTATTGTTCATCTAAAGGATGGAATCCTTATATCCTCTCATACGTTGGAACTTTATTCATCTATTGTCGATTTACCTTAACGTTGATCCATAATCTACCACTGATAACTTGACCTCTTATGTAACACTGCTACTAGGGCCCACATCTCATCGGGGACATCTCGGGTAATTAGACTGATCCACCTAGGGGCAATACTATACTTCCATAACCGTATTTCATAGCATCCCAATATAATTCAATTATGTGGGTATTTAAATCCTGTACAATTTATGAAATCCTTTTTTTGTTTTTTCAAATCATTACTCAATTGAAGGCCCAAACGTCATCCTTTATTTATCACAATTATACCCTCATTCTATTACCAGGGCAACATTCCATCTCTTCTTATTGCTACTAGCCTTAGACTTCTTTGAGTTTATTCAACTATACTGAGCTTTCTACAACTTAGAGAAACCATCAACTCTGTTGCTTTCATGGGCTTAATCTTGAGGACTTATCCATTCTCATCACCTTCTCACTTGCCCTTTCTTATCCTTAATCTTGTCTTCCTAAAACCTTGTTGATTTACCATACTTTAGCTTGCGACCTATACATATCTATTTATACTACTCGCAACCTTCCTTCAACTTGCTTGTACCACAGATTTTCTTGTGTTATTTTAGAACATCAAACGAAACATCACATTGTTTCTAACTCTTCTTTACTCTCTTAATCAGGCTTCTCGATACCTAGAAACCACATGCTAGAAGATATGCCACTGACAATGCCGCTGTCCTTCCTGGATACTGAATCCCAATGCTTCTAGCCTTCTATCCAAAGTATGGACTATTCACAAACTTCTGCATTTGAGTATCTCGCATGTTGTTCACCTTTACCTTACTTGCTTTAAAATCTCGCATCACATCGTCTATTTCCTTCATAACTTCCCTTCCACAACATCCATAACTTGAAGCTCTATTGTAATATTTGTACCTCTGGTGCATACACAATCCGGTGAGAGCTTCATATTGACTTCTTATGAGGCTGGTACTTCTTCTAACTGGCTTTCTCGTAGAGCCATTATATAATATTGTTGTTGTAATAGCTCTCTTGTACCTCTGATACTAAGAGTGATTCTACATGTTCTCAATCACGATTTTTATAATTTTTTGGGTCCAATAATCAAATTCCTGATTTACTTAGTTGATGTAACTCTTTAGTTTCATCTTCCTTCTGATCAGCCTTTATGTAGGCTTAAGTTATCTTCTGATCTGTGGCTCATGGTATTAGTTATTACCTTAGCCTTACATGGACGCTATGGAATATCCATGATATAATATTCTAACAATTCAATCCTTTGTCCATGACCTGGGATCAATTCTTTTTTTTAACTTATACCGGAATCTTCTACAGCTGTATGATTGTCAACATATATGTTGCATGGATAATACTCTGAACTCTTAAGTGAGTTCATAACGTAACTAACTCTGGATCATTAATCGAATAATTCTTTTTGTTCCTTCTCAGCTTTCTTTAAATGTAAGCAATTATTTTTCCTGATCTTCTTGCCCCCTTGTTGCGTGCATACTTATCTTACCTTAGTGCCCACACATATTGAAATTCCATACAACTCATATGTTCTTGAATATCACTTCTAATTTTACTCCTCGTTCATTAGCCACGGTAGATGCCACTTTCTTATGGAGTGCATGTAATGTTGTTGTGAGACTGTTATTATAAGACCATTCCCTCTTTGGGTCACTGAGCTTAGGTTGAAGTCTTCTTCCTTACTTCCTCAACTAGTCTTTCAGTGTAGTACTTAGGGAGGATCTTCCGAATCTTGTAAAGTTGTGAGCTTATTATATTATATATTCAACAGACCTTTTGATGTCCTTCCTTACTTATAATTATTTGTAGTTACTTACCTCCATGCCCTTGTACTTGTAGGGTTGCTTCTGAAATGATAGTTTGACTGTATTCCCAGTGGCACACTTTTTTATTCCCGTAACATTCATACGGTACCTTTAACTATACCGACTCCTCGCTGAATATATCTTAATTTGTACAATGACATTACTGTGAGGCTGAATTCACTATATTGGGTTTTACTATGTTTATCTTGCACGATCTGTTGATTCATCTGTAACCTCCTGTCTAGCCATAACTAGGCTCTTCCTGAATTAACTACTAACTGCTCGTTGGCCCATTCTCATATCAATATTTTGCGTAATCTTTCTTGGGTTATTTCCTTTGTCTAACTTATCCCTCGCACCAGCTCCTTATTTATCAATAACATTCCAGGCAGGAACCCTTACTTTCTTTCCTTAAAGTTCTGCTTGCATAATATTATAGAATCGTAGCATATCTGTAGGACTTGGATAAATACAGTCTCATTCCTTTTTTTTTTTTTATTGCATTGTTCCTTTACCATTCCATAGTCACTAGAACCACTTAATTCTGACTTAATGCCATATCACTCCATATTCCCCCTTTTAGGGGAATACTAAGAGTTGGAGCCACAAGGATCTACATATAGATGTTTTACCTCTTTATATTTGGCGTCTTTTCACATTATTGATGACCCTTACTCGCCTTACGGCAATCCTTTAGTACCAAGGATAACAAAATTCCTTACTCGCGAGGGTGACACTTAGTATAACTGGAACATACAATCCTTTAAGCTTAACATTGCTCACATTACTTGCTTTAGGGAAGCGTCTTCCTAAATGATCATTCTCTGAATTTCTCATGAATCTTCTTTTGTTGTCCATTCTATTATCGCCAGAACGGAATCTAAAATTCTCACGATACCGACTATTATCAAATCACTCAGTCCCTAATTTATGTTTAGTTTAGCTTGTTCACCAGTCCATAGTGATTTTTATTACTCCAGGTTCTAACTTTTCCTCTTGGTAATCACGTTAGAGTCACAAACTTATCTCTCAAAATGAGTATATGACTTTATGGCCTATACTCTTTTGTTGTCTCAAAGCCTGTCACCTCTCGTCTTTTCCTTCACTTGACTATAGACTCTATAATATTGTCATCTTTTTGATCAACCGTTGTCATCAATGTATCATATCTTACTCATATGCTTCATTTACTCTTTTCTTATTTCTCGCTAACATTTATGTCTATCACTTTATTCTAAAAACTCGAACAAGACATTCTTTCCCCTTGCTCCATCCATTGGCTCTTCGGGTTGCCTAACATTCTCTCTCTACTAGGGACGAGAGCCATACTAAGGTAATATTTATCCCTTCCAGGATTCCAGTGCCTATGTTTGTAGTATTCACATCCAGATGTATATTTGTAGTGCACCATATGGGTGTCTCACAAGGAAATTTTTTATAACATTTGCAATATCTTTCGAAAATGTCAACTAACGAAAACAATCTATCCACCATTTTGAGCCACTCTAACCCCAGTCGGATCCTAATATTTGTCCTTCTGTTATACTACTTCTGTTAGCTTTCATAGGGCATAAATAATATGGGTGTGGCCAATTATACATACCTCTGTTACAATTGAAGGTAACTCAAAATGCTTATATATCTCTACTTGAATTATAAATACTATTAATCTTCATTAACTAGGTACCTCGTACTTTCTTCACCTTGCTTCTTTTACTTGCTGATACTTGTGTCTATCTTCCTATTCTCTTATTCCTTTTTACCATACGATTGGATAGATATTCTTTCATTAAGGCTCCTTATCAAGAAGCTTACACGTCTTAGTACACGCATGTTCTGCTGAAGACCTCACATTTATTCATCATAAGCATGATGCAAAATCGAGTTCCTCTGACTCAACTATTCTACAACCACATTCAATCTCTTACCAGATGTCTTTTGGATAAAGGTATCGTCTAATTACGATAAAATAGATCTTAGAAAATTGAGTTCTTACAACTGAGCTCTACCACATAATCTAGAGTAAGAAGAAAGAGTGACATTCCTAAATGCCCTGTAGCCTCCTGCTTATAAGTGTGGTGCACAACACACCCATAAACAAGACTCTACTAGACATGACTTGTAGACTCCCTAGGACAGAACTGCTCTGATACCACTTTTGTCACGACCCAAATCTATGGGTGCAACGGGCACCCGGTACCTTACTCAATCGAGTGCCAACATGCATATCTTCCTTATCGTAATCTTATTGGCAAATGGGCCAAACGAGCCGTCATGGGCTAACAAGAATAAACATAAGGAAATACTCAATATAGGACGACCCAACCTGATATAACAACTTACATATAAGGCCAAAATAATCACTCGTACACTGAACATAGGCGGACAAGACCATACAATCTTTCATATACATGATATATGTCTACAAGCCTCTAAGAGTACATAATATTAAAGGTCGGGACAGAGCCCCACCATACCAATCAATGCATGTACTAATTATACTAACCAAAAAAGCAACTCCGAAGTAAATTGACCACACCAACACTTTCCGCTGAGCTGACAGCCTACTTGGAGGACTCTCAACCTGTCTATCGGGACCTGCGGGCATGAAACGCAGTGTCCCCAGGCAAAAAAGGACGTCAGTACAAATAATGTATCGAGTATGTAAGGAATAAAAATCAGTAAATAATAGACATGAGAGAAACATGGAGTAAAAGACTCGACATGTAAGTCTGAATAACTCTATGAATCATTAATATGTATAATGTCATGCATATGCGTATAAATGTCATGTCGTGCATAGGTACATGTATTCATAACATCATCAAGCCTCCCAGGGCATCCCATCATATAATCTCGACCACTGTGGGCAAAATCATCAATCACCAGCTGATTAGGTGGTGCATATATAACACCGTAACCTTTTTCCATATCCCATATATATATATATATAACGCCGCCTGGTCATGGGTTAATATATATATATATATATATATATATATATATATATATATATATATAAATGAATGTAATGCATGAGAAATACGTCAATAAAATCTCTCGGTATGTCGAAAGACCATTATGCCTCTGAGTAATATCATGAAATAAGCTTTATCAACTTACGCATTTTCTGAGACCCATGAACAGATGATAGAATAATAGGACACATGGGGAATCAAGAACATAAGCATCTCTAGCATTTCTATGAATAAAATCATTTATGGAAGTTATGCATTTTCTCATTTTGTTTGTATCATATGGATCATGCCAAAATGAAAGAAGGGATAGACTTAACATACCTGGACCGATTCTCTTGACAATTCCTCTAACACATGTTAATTGTGACAACACGTAACGGCGGATCGAAGTAGAGAAAATCCGTATGATATTCTTGAGAAAGATTGTACCGTGTTTCCTTAGAATTGCATCAAATGCATAATTGGATCTTGTATGAATTTTTCGAAGCAATTTCATGTTGTCATCACTTGCGTTCTTAGTCACTACTGGATTTGGCTTTGATTACAAGATATCATATTTTGGCTTGGAAGAATCATTAATTTTGGAGTCCTTTTTGATGCATAACTCACGCATCCACTTTCATAATTGGAAAATATATTTATTCCCAATAGTTGGTCCAGCAATGAGTCCAATATTCAAGTTTGGTTTATTTTGTGCCACCACCTCCTTAGGCTTGATTAGTTGGCAATTTGTTGCCACACTTCCATACCCCCACGTGGATAGTTGCCCCCTCAATAATTATCCAAATCTCAAAATAATTTATCCACAACTTCTAATTAATTGTTAGCTTCCCACTCAAATCAATAATTACCCAATTATCTGCATAATTAAGAATTATTTCAAATTACTTAAAATATCACTCACTTTTAACACACCTTATACACCTTAATATCATGGTCATGTGGTACCTTGTAAGACACTAGTCCATAAATACCGGGTATTATAGCTCGGGCCGTATTTTATCCCAAATGTCAAACTTTGACGAAATCATTTTCTTCAATTCGCTTACCCTCTCACCTTCACGAATTTACTTATCATTTGTTTTGAAATAGCATAAATGCTTATAACCTCCAAATAATCTCATTCCCGAACTTACATCGATTAGCTTATGAAGAAACTTTAACGTACGAAAATGCAGAATGTAACATCTCATTTCCGAGCTTATATCAATTTACTTAGGGAGTACTTTCACGTATAAAAACATGGAGTGTAACAATACTTTACTACTTTAGGTAATTCGTGACTATTTTGGGTGAAGAAACACTAGTTGTATCAATTTTATTTTGTATCATGGCTTTAATTAGTTCTTCTTCTTTATTTTTTTCAATTTCTATTAGCTAGATTTTCTCTAGGGTTGTGGCCCAACCCTGATGTGTAAACCTTATGGGTGATTAACCTAATGCTTGTTTTATGATTGGGTGTTTATTTTTTAGTTTTGTTCATGCATTATTTCTAGAATTAATGGTTGCAAATATTGACTCATATCTATTTTGACTTGGTTCTTACTTGAAAAAGAAGGACTTAGTCTAGGAAAACTTGTCTAACAAGAAATTGGGCTAGTTAATGTTTTGGCTAGCCTTAATTAAAGGGTTTGAACTAGAGATAGGGAAAACCCGACTTGAGCTCATATTAAATATTTGAATTGATACCCAATTGGGCTTGAAAAAGCCATTTTGGGTAAAATTACTCTATAACCGAGAGGTATTGAGTGGATAATTTAGAGTTGAGAGTGATAATACACCCCGATCACTAAAACAAACATTAACATGATTTACCCATTAGCCTAACACCTAGGTGAAGGTTGCATCCCTAGTCCTTTTACCCATTTGATAAAAACAACAAAAACAATTACTAGTCTTTTAGTCTCTTTCCTTAGTTGATAATTGCTAGTGTTAAATTTTGGAAGTAGATAACAAAACCCCTTATTTGGAAGAGTAATTGAGCTCTTTCATTTACACTCATCAAGTGTCCCTACTACCCATATTTAACTCCATGTGAAAATCGACCCCGACTCTTGTTGGGTACTATTCTTCCAAAGACCATTTCCACTCCCTATTGAGTGTGGATTGGGCGTGGATCAATTTTTGGCGCCGTTGTCGGGGAGTTATAATAGTGTTAGCAATATATTTGAGTATGTTTTTGAAATATCTTATTTCCCTTCTATGTTACTAACTTGTTGAGAAATCATAGGTACAAACATGGTGAACAATGAGCTCGGAAATATGCCGTAGGGGGACTTGGACGGTAAGGAGGAAAAACTCGATGAGGTACCTCAAGTACCACAACCTAATCGACGATGCCAGGTGCCACAAGACAACGTGCACGTACCACCCCTACCTCCACCACCTCACATGTGATGCTTACTTTTCTTGAGCAACGAGGCTTTTTCACCGATGCGCCAAATCAAAATGCCTATAAACATTTGAAGAACTTTGTGGATACATGTTGGGGGAGAAAGCAAACTAATGTTTTTGAGGATGCTTTGAGGCTAAGGTTTTTTCCCTTCTCTCTACGGGTAAATCTTTAGATTGGTTGGAATGTTTGCGAACCATTCAATGCACACTTGGGATGAGTTGGTGGCGAAGTTTATTGTTACGTTTTTCTCTCCCGAGCACATGGCTACTCTTAGGGATAAAATATTGGCTTTCAAGCAAGAGCCAAATGAACCTTTGCATGAGATTTGGGAGAGATATCGAACAATGGTGAAGGAGTTCCCAAATATTGATATGACCGACAACATGATTCAACAAACTTTCTACCGTGGTATTAATACTACGAACCAATGTGTGGTAAATCAATTGGCCGGTGGCAACTTTATAACAACACCTTATGTGGAGGCATGTGAGATTCTTGATGTGATGGTGGAATCGTCGGCATGGAAATCCCGAGCTAATGTTCTGCAAGGTAATCCCAACATGATACACCTCCATAAAGAGTTGCAAGACCATGGGCAAGCCATTGCCGAATTGACAACAACCATGACTCAACTAGCAAATACCCAACTTAACCAAGTGCAAGCTCCTAAGCAAGTTCATGCTATGGAGGGAGTTAATGTTTTGGTGGACAAGAAGAGGATAAAGGGTCCACAAATGCAAATCCGAGTGGAGATTTATGTGAAAGATGATGATGGTTGTGAGCAAGATGATTCTTATCATGAACAAGAAGAGAAAGTTCAATATGTGAACAATTTTCAAGGGCAAAAAACAATTCCAAGGCTCAAATCAACAACAATGGCAACCATAAAATAACCAAGGCAATTGGAGTTCTAACAATCAATGAAATTGTCATAATAACAACAATCACATAAATTGGAGTGGTAACAACCAAGGAAACTGGGGAGGCAAAAATCAAGGTAGTTGGGGAAACAATCAAGGCAACCGAGGGTCAAGTTTTCAAAGGCAACCGGGGGTCAAGTTTTCAAAAGCCCCCAATGTATCAACAAACGAGCAACCCACCTCCTTATCCTTCTCATGGATCAAGTTCTTTAAACAATGAGGTGGATCATATTGAAATATGTTTAAGCAAATGATGAAAAAGAATGTCGATTCGAATGCCCAACTTGCCTCACACAATACATCAATCGGTAATCTAGAAGTTCAAATGGGGCAAATCTCTCAAACTTTAAATTCTCGTCCTAAGAGTGCACTACCAAGTGAAACTATGGTAAACCCAAAGGGTGGGAACAATACGGGGTATGCTACGGCGGTTATCACAAGAAGTGGAAGAGGCGGGAATGCACCCACCTCAAGTAAAGGCGACTTGTGGTTGATGACCAAGTGGGACAAGAACAAGAGATCCCAAACAATGTTGTCCAATAAAATGATGAGGTTTCATATTGATATTGATAATAGCATTGAAGAGACTCAAGAGGAGGCAAACCCATCTAAGCAGCACATTGATAAGTGTGAATTTTAACCACTTATCAGTACCTTCTTGCTTTAGTTTTTGTTTGAAAGTGTTGATTTATGTTCCAAAACTAATGAAAGTGTGCAAATTGGATGAATGTTTGAGAATTGGACTATAATGAAGAAATCTATCTCAAAAAAGAGTGTTCTGGCTCATAAGCAAGAAGGAGCGCATCAGGCCAAAAGTGCGGCCCGCAGAAGAAAGCGCGGATCGTAGAATTCTCTCTTCGGCCACAGATCTGGTGTTGAAGCTCAGAAGTTGATTGAAACAAAGCACGGACCTCACATAATTTATGCGTCTGCAAAACATGGTCGCACTAACAAGAATTCAAAAAGTTCAGAGAGCGTGCAAAACGACCAAGATTGAAGCCTTGCCAGAAGTGCAGACCGCACATGGAATTGTGCGGCAGCAGAAGTTGAAGTACAGCCGCAGATGAAATTATGCGGCTGCAAAATCCCTCAACCTGCAGACTCGAGCAAAGTGTGGATCGCACATGGAATTGTGCGGCCGTAGAACCTCCCTGAGGGTATTTTTGTCAGCGAATTTTGGGCCACTATAAATAGACTAGAATCACTTTTTAGGTCAGGTTTGGTAGTTTTTCGAGCTGTAGCCATTGTAGTTTACCACTTTTGGTAATTTGTGACCAATTTGGGTTAAAAACATATTGGTTCATTTTAATTTTGTATTATGATTTTAATTAGTATTTCTTCTTTATTTTTTTTCATTTTTACTTGGGTAATTAATCTAATACTTGTTTATAATTGGGTGTTTTTTATTTAGCCTTGTTCATGCTTTAATTTTAGAATTAATGGTTGCAAACATTGATTCATGCTTTTTTGACTGGGTCTTTACTTGAGAAAGTAGGACCTAGTCTAGGAGGAAATTTTGGCTAACAAGAAATTGGGTAGTTAAGGTTTTGACTAGCCTAAGTAAAGGGTTTGAACTAGAGATAATAAAACCCGACTTGAGCTCATATTAACTATTTGGCTTGATACCCATTTGGGCTTGAGAAAGCCAAATTGGGAAAAATCACTCTATGACTAAGAGTATTGAGTGGGTAACTTAGAGTTGAGAGCTATAATACACCCCAATCACTAAAACAAGTATTAACGTAATTAACCCATTAGTCTTACACCTAGGCGAAGGTTACATCACTAGGACTTTTACCTATTTGAAAACAATCAAAAGTAATTAATCAATCTCTAGTTTCATTTCTCTAGTTAATCATTGTTAGTATAGTTTGTAGAAGTAATTTGCAAAACCATCTTGTTTGGAAGCGTATTTAAGCTATTTCTTCTACACTCATCAAGTGTGCACTCTAACACACAAATTTAGCTCCCTGAGGAAATCGACCCAGACTCATAGTTGGGTACTATTCTTCCAACGACCTCTTTCACCCATTGTTGAGTGTGGATTGGGAGTGGATCACATATCATTGATATACCAGAATCGGTAGTGGAAAAGGCAAGGGCATTGTTGCCTAAGCCTTTACCTCCCTACCCTCAAAGACTCGCCAAGCAAAATGGTGAGTTAATTCAAGAAGTTCGTTCAAATAGTGAAGAGTATTTCAATTAATGTTCCATTGGTGGAAGCTTTGAAACAAATATCCGGTTATGCAAAGTTTATGAACCTTGTGACCAAGAAGCGATCGATGCATTTTGAAACTATCAAGGTCACTCATCAAGTGAGTGTAATTGTTCATTCCATGGCTCCTATGTTGGAGGATCCCAGTGCTTTCATGATTCCTTGTACAATTGGGAATGCCGAGTTTGCTAAAGCTTTTTTTGATCTTGGGACAAGTATCAATTTGATGCCCTATTCGGTTTTAAAAATTTTGGGAATTGGGCAACCAAGACCCACTTCTAGGAGGTTGCAAGTGGCTAATCGTACAATAAAGAGGATGTTGGGTGTTATTGAAGACGTTTTGGTCCGGGTTGATAAGTTCATTCTTCCGGCGGACTTTGTTATTCTAGATTGTGAGGTTGATTATAAAGTTCCTATCCTTTTAGGGAGACCTTTCTTTGCAACGGGTAAGGCTCTTGGTGATGTGGAAGCCGGAGAACTCACTTTTCGGGTTGGTGATGAACAAGTGGTATTCCATGTGTGTAAATCTATGCGGCAACCAAATAGCAATGAGGTGTATTATTTTGTGGATTTGGTGACCGATGTTATTGTTCATGATACAAGTACTACCATCAACGTTGGTGATATTTTGGAAGTCGTTTTGCTCAATTTTGATGATGATGAGATGGATGGTTTTATGGAATGTGTAAATTCCTTGCAAGGAATGGAGTCGTACCACTATGCACCTCGGAAATTATCTTTGGATATTGAGAATAGGAAAACTCCTCCTACAAAACCTTCTATTAAAGAGCCACCTACTTTGGAGTTGAAATCATTGCCTCCACACCTTTGGTATGAATTTCTTGGCCCTTGTTACACTTTACCGGTTATTATTTCCCCTTGTTTGACTAATGTGCAGGTTGATTCCACATTGGCGGTGTTGCAAAAGAGGAAGAAAGCGATTGGGTATACTTTGGCTGACATTCGAGGTATCAGCCCCGCCTTTTGCATGCATAAGATCAAGTTGTATGATGGTGCTAAACTATCCATTGAACATCAAAAAAGACTCAATTAGGCGATGCAAGAAGTTGTCAAGAAGGAAATTATCAAGCGGTTGTCTACCCCATCTCTAATAGTTTATGGACCTCTCTAATTCAATGTGTCCCAAAGAAGGGGGCATGACGGTGGTTACCAATGATAAGAATGAGTTGATTCCTACAAGAACGGTGACCTACTAGATGGTTTGTATGGATTATCGTAAGCTCAACAAGGTTACAAGGAAGAATCACTTTCACTTCCTTTCTTGGACCAAATGCTAGATAGATTGGCCGGCCGATCTTTCTATTATTTTATTGATGGGTACTCGGGCTACAACCAAATTCTCATTGCTCCATAAGATCAAGAGAAAACAACATTTACATGTCTCTATGGTACTTTTGCTTACAAGAGGATGCCTTTTGGTTTGTGCAATACACCGACGACTTTTCAACGGTGTATGATAGCTATTTTCACGGACATGGTGGAGGACTACCTTGAAGTTTTCATGGATGACTTCTCGGTGGTTGGGGATTATTTTGATGATTGTCTTGCAAATTTGGACAAAGTGTTAGCTAGATGTGAAGAGACCAACTTAGTGCTCAACTGGGAGAAATGCCATTTCATTGTTGAGCAAGGCGTTGTCCTTGGACATAAAATCTCAAGGAATGGAATTGAAGTAGACAACACGAAGATTGAGGTGATTTCTAAGCTTTCACCCCCAACTTCGGTGAAGGGAGTGCGGAGTTTCCTAAGCCATGCGGGTTTCTACCGGCGCTTTATCAAAGATTTCTCTAAAATGGCAAACACATTGTGTAATCTCCTTGAGAAGGATGCCAAGCTCCATTTCAATGATGATTCTATGAGGGCTTTTGAACTATTGAAGCTCACGTTGACAACTACTCCTATCATTACCGCTCCAAATTGGAGTTTGCCTTTTGAACTCATGTGTGATGCAAGTGACGTAGCGGTTGGGGCTATTTTTGGGGAAATATATTAACAAAGTTTTTCATCCGGTTTACTATGATAGTAAGACCATGACTAGTGCCCAAGCCAATCATACCGTTACGGAGAAGGATCTCCATGCTATTGTGTTTACAATTGAGATGTTCCGCCCGTACTTGATGGGTGCCAAAGTTATTGTCTACATGGATTATACGGCGCTTCGCTATCTTATGAGCTAAAAGGATTCTAAAGCTCAATTGATGAGATAGTTACTCTTGTTGAAAGAATTTGATATTGATATTCAAGATATGAAAGGTAGTGAAAACCAAATGGTGGATCATTTATCTCGTTTGGAGGAGGAGGGGAGACCACATGATGGCCTTATAATCAATGACTCCATCCCCAGTGAACAACTTTTAGCAATTTCAATGAAAGAGGTGTCGTGGTTTGCGGACTTGGAAAATTTTCCTGTGAGTGGAATCGTTCCGAATGAGTTCTCTTCAAACCAAAGGAAGAAGCTCAAAAGATATTGTCAAGATTATTATTGGGATGAACCATACCTTTTCCAGATTTGTACGAATGGGGTGATTAAAAGGTGTGAACCGAAAAAAGAGCAAGGGAATATTCTTTGTGCTTGTCATTCTTTACCATATGGTGGTCATCATGGTGGAGAAAGAACGGCGGCCAAAGTTCTTAGTTGTGGTTTCTATTGGCCTACTCTTTACAAGGATGCAAGTGACTTAGTGAAAAGATGTGATGAATCTCAACGGGCCGGTGGAATTTCAAAGAAAAATGAAATGCCTCTCACAGCCATCTTGGAGATTGATATTTTCGATGTTTGGGGCATTGACTTTATGGACCCTTTTGTTAGTTCTTGTGGAAACACTTACATCTTGGTCGTGGTGGATTATGTGTCCAAATGGGTGGAGGTCATTGCCTTTCCCGACAATAAGGTGAGAAGTGTAGTGGCTTTCTTAAAGAAGAATATTTTTACACGATTTGGTACTCTACGTGCAATCATAAGCGATGGCGGGTCACACTTTTGCAGCAAGGCTTTTGACACTTTACTTAGCAAGTATGGTGTTACTCACAAGATCATGACTCCCGATCATCCACAAGCTAGTGGTCAAGTGGAAGTCTCCAACCAGGAGATAAAGAGTACCTTGTCAAAAATGGTGAATGCTAATCGGACGGACTGGTTCAAGAAGCTTGATGATGCGTTATGGGCTTATCGGACGGCTTACAAAACACCTATCAAAATGTCTCCATATCATTTAGTGTTCAGCAAATCTTGTCATCTTCCGGTTGAACTAGAGCACAAGGCAATATTGGCCTTAAAGAAATTGAATCTTGATTGAGATGTAGCCGCTAACTTGCAGGTTGCACACTTGAATGAATTGGATGAGTTCCGGTACCATACATATGAGAGTCCGTCCTTTTACAAAGAAAAGATAAAATATCTTCATGAAAAATACATTTAGAACAAAGAGTTCAAGGTGGGTGATCTTGTACTGTTGTTTAAGTCAAGGTTGAAGATGTTTTCCGGGAAGCTCAAGTCCAAGTAGAGTGGTCCGTTTAAAATTTTTAGTGTGACACCTTTCGGTGCATTGGATTTGAAGAACAAGAACAATAAAATTTTCCGAGTGAATGGTCACCGGGTGAAGCACTATTTGGGCAAAGTTGGAGATAGCCACGTGGTGGCGGTCATTTACTTCACTTGAATATGCTTTAACATTGCATCATGCTGCGACATTAAATCAGGCCCTTCTTGGGAGGTAACCCAAGTTCATTTCCTTTTTCTTTTGTAGTTAGGTGTTATTTGTTGTTTCTAACTTGATTTGAAGTGTGCTACAGGGTTTAGTGTTACATACAAGAAAGGTGGACAAAAATGGTTAAGTGTTGAAGGAAATGTGGACCGCACATTCTAATTGTGAGGCTGCTGAATTAATTGTCCTACAGCAGAAGAGCTTATGCGGTCACACATTTCACATGCGAACCACACTTCTTGAAGCTTGGCAAAGTGCTAAATTACACACTCTTTAAAGGTTGAGCCTATCAGTGCGAGGATATTCTGCGACCGCAAGAGGAATTATGCGGCCGCACTCAAAATTGTGCGGACCGCACAAGGGATACATAGAACTGATGCTTAAGTGAAGGAGTGCGGACCGCGCTTGGAATTGTGAGGTCGCACTCAGCCCTTTTCCTTTTCAAAAAGTATAAATAGAAGTTTTTCCATCATTTTACACTTTTCACCCACCGTAGAATCACTGTTGCTCTGCAAGCTATGCTTTACTGAGAGATTTTCACTGTCAATCACACACACCTACATGTGCTCACACACCTAGTGTACTCACTTTATTTGGTACACTTCACTTCATGTTAATCTTTTGTGTTAGTTTAATTTTTGAAATTGTAGCTTCTTTTTAGGTCATCTATTATTAGAGTTCATCCATGTATCCATGTGGGGTAGATCTATACTGGGTAATCATTAATACATACTATAATGGGTTGGGTTAGTTATATTTGATGTGTATACCATGTTGCCATAATGATTTGTACAAGTATTTGCAAAATCTAAGTGAAAAAAGATTGACTAATCGTTAAAGTTTGAGCGCCCTTGAATTTGTGCGGTCCGCAGTTTGGTTATTCTAGGCAACTGGTGAAGGCAAATGCTTCTACGGACACACTTTAATTGTGTGGACACGCAGAATTCTTAGAATGGCTACACTTAGGTCTGCACTATCTATCACAGACTTGTCTCTTGAGAAAGTAGTTATGCGGACCGCACTTAAAATTTCGCGAAACGCAGATGAATTATGTGGCCGCACTTTGCCATCACACTATCTTTAGAGAAGAGGCAACGAAGCCCTGAAGTTTCCTATCAAAAGTGTGGACGCACATGAAAATAAGTGGTCCGCACATAAAAATGTGTGCGATCCGCACTCCTATTCTACGGTCGTACATCAAAAAAGTGTGAACTGCGGATCCCCTATTCTGCAAGCATGTTTTCCTGTTGAAACCCTACTTTGTCCACAATGTTTTCCCTTGATTACATAAGTCCTAGATAAGTTGAATGATGACGTGCAACTAACAATCCTTTTCGTGTTTGATACAGATAATGGTTTGATCAAGAGGCCGCGCCGAAACTGCCAAGGGTAAAGAAGACTCTTCTAGGGGTCGAGGCAGAGGTGCCTTGCCCCTCAGTGTGCACAAAACTGTTTGGAAGAAGACCAAAGCATATAGAGAGAGGGGTGCAGACCTCTCAGTGTTTAGTTCTTATGCCCCGTCTAGGGAGTCTTCCAAGGGCAACTCCATGTCTATTCCGAATGAGCAAACAGCTGCACAGTCCATGCCACATGGGCGATCCGAGCCCTTAGATGTGGCTTCATCATCTCACATCACTTCCGAGGGTTCAAAAAGTGCTAGCTACGCTTATGAGCTAGCTGCTTCAGAGTCCATTGCGCAAGATGTTCCATATGATGGAAAAGGGGAGAAGGTACATCTACTAGGGTTGAGCGGACAAAGAAGAAGAAAGCATGGGAATACAGATTTGTGAGTTTGGCTGCTTTCACTAATTTCCGGATGTGGTGGCCGGTGAGATCATTGACACTGACACATGAGAGGCAGTTTCTGTTGAGGGATCTTGATAGATACATCATTGTAGTGTTGAGGCAATTTATATTGAGAAAAGGGATGGATGTTATTTACTGAGAAGGTCGTAGATGTCAACGAGCACCTTGTCTGCGAGTTCTATGCCAATATTACACACATTCTCATGGGGACAAAGGTGACCAAAGTACACAAATATAAGGCGAAGTTTGATCCGCACACACTGAACGCGTACTTGGGTTTTGAGGACTTGGACCCAAAGGAGTACCTAGAGAGTTGTCCTTGAAAGAAGAGGCCTGGTCGTGGCTTGCTGAGATCTTAGCACGGGACCACCTCCACCACGGATCACTACTGGGGTACCTATTCAGCGGAGTATACTGAGCTTTGAGGCAAAAGTTTGGCAAACCTTTGTATGTAGCAGGCTTGACCCATGCCAGAATGAGAACAACTTACATGTTCCACGTGTAGTTCTAGTGGCTTCTATCATGGCTGGGTACCCGATCAATGCAGGTGGCTTAATGTCGGCCAACATCTCTTTAGTAGTGTAGCAGACTAACACGGCTTACCCTTACCCCAGCACTATTACAGAGTACCTCACTGATTCAAAGGTAGAGCCAAAGCTATTTTATATGAAGGTGAAGCCAAAAAAGCCGTTTGAGTGGTACTCGTTGGAGGATCCGACCAACCCGAAGAAGAGTACTCAACCTTCTACTACTACATGTTAGTCTGATGAGCCGATAGTGGTAGTTTTGACACAGCTGATATTCCATCCATAACAGCTGAGCCTTCTACCAGTGCAGCAGATATGCCTCCGCCACCATCTTCAGCTCCGTCCACAACTCATCCCACAGCTCCTAGGGCAGTCCCTACTCCGGTTCTGAGGTCGATGCCTATGCTTACAGGCCTACTTTCTACTTTGCAAGTCTCCCAGAAATTTGTGTGTCTCAACAACTGGATGCAGGCAACTACTTCAAAGCTATTTGAGATATCTAGTACTGGTTGCAGGGTAGTCATCCACACAGCCACCGCGGGATTCTACTGAGCTTGATGAGAAGCTACACAAGATTCTGGACAACTAGAAGTTGATCATGGACACTCTGGTGTCACACCTCCTTTTTACTACACCCGGAAAGGTAGAGTTTTTCCAATTTAAGTGACAATCGAAACGGGATTACTTTTGTTTATTTAGAGTCCCCACTTGGGATAATTTATGGTGTCCCAAGTCACCAGTTCAAATCTCGAATCGAGGAAAGATTTACTCTGTTTTATAGTCCGCAAACATAGAAATCCGGGTAAGGAATTTTGTTAACCTGGGAGAAGGTGTTAGGCATTCCCGGGTTCTGTGGTTCTAGCACGGTCGCTCAACTATTATTATTGGCCTAATTATCTCATTGATCACATGTTTTAGCCTATGGTAGATTTTAATTTATTAACCGTTGTGAGCACGTGATTTTTGCCCTATATGAATTACTCTCATAAATTCAAAACAAAATAATTTTCCTATTATTTACAAATTCGTAGATTTTTGTAGTATTTTTGATTAATTGTTCGAATTTTGTCTGTGCGTGTTCATTTTATTTAATTAATGAAAAAGACAAAATATGTGCATTTGCATTTAGGATTTAATTTAACATTTTAGGATTAATTAATTAATTAGTTGTTTTATAAAAATGAAAAAAAATCACAAAAATAGTTTAGTTTGCATTTTTTTTAATTTTAGTTTTGAATTTTGGTAGTCTTTCCTTTAATTTGATTTTTTTAATTAATTTTGGTAATTATTAATTAGAGTCAATTAATTCAATGTGGTAGGATTAACTTGATTTAGGATTTAGTTTAGGTTTTATTTTAATTATGAGAAAAAGAAAAAGAATTTTGAAATAATTAGAAAGGGAAAGGAAGTGGAAAATTCAGATTTTGGGCCTTCTTAATCATAAATACCACAAGCCCAATTCAATTCTCCAATACCCGTCCAAAACCAGCCCATTCCGACCCTGACCCGGTCCAATTTCCCCTCATTTATCCAAACGACCCCGTTTTAATGACCCTGCGATATGGGCCGTTGATTGCATTTGATCTAACGGTCCGGAAGTGGGTTCTTTTTAGTATAATATTGTCTGAATCCTCCCCCCCCCCCCCCCGTCTCATTTCCCAGACCTCATCATCCCCAAACCGAAACCCTAGCAACGCCACCCTAATTTCCACCGTTTGTCGTCGGTGGCGCTGTTCCCAAACCACCCCAAACTAACACCCTACAACCCTCATGATCCCCTCATACCAAATCCACAACTACTTTCCTTCAAATCTGTCGGGAGCTCCGCGAATCTGGAATCCAAGTTCAACCCCCAAAAAGTTCAAAGTCATTTTTCACATGCACATTCGGGGAGCGCTATTCTTTCAAACTCTGAGGTTTGGACTCGACGAAACTAATGTCGTTCAATTGTTCTTGACAAAGAACAAGGGATCGACATAAGTTTGGCTAAGTTCTTTGTCCCCGTCCGGTTTCGAGGTTCGATTTGGTGAGTTCCTTTCCCTCTCCGGTTTCCTTTCTATCATCCTCATCTTTCCCATTATTAAAACTAGTTTTCTTATAATAATTTGGTTGAAAATTCAATTCATCTTCTGAGTCCAAGTTTGTTCTTCCGTTCATTATTTTTCTCTTTTCTCTATTTCTTTGTGAATTCCGTTTTTGTGACATTTTTAGTTTGTTAAACAGGTTAAGTTTCTGGTTCGTTAAATCACTTAATTAGGTCTTAATTTAGTCGATTTCCTATTAATTAGCTCATTCATCTTTGTCTTTGCTTTATTGCATTTTAAAGAAGGGGTTCTGGGTTTTATTGTAGGGAAATTTTGGTCAGTCTTTCGAGTTGGGAATCCCTTATGGATTTTAATTGGACTTCGAAAATCAGAAAGCCCAAGTGGGGATTTAATTTGGGTTTGCAGACCCCTACCAATTTGAGTCGGGTCAGTGTGACCTATACTTGGGTTGGAGGGGTAGTTTTCAGAGGTTTAAAGGGTAGTTTGTGTAGTCTAGGTAAGGGAATCTTTGGGTAACTGATTAGGAAGCTTCTAGGAAGCTGAGAAGGGGGACTATTGTGAAGTTCTGAGATTTAAAATAGGGATACCTAAGCTAAAATAAAAATTAGAAAAGGTGCAAAGTGCAAAATTTGATCCCTTAGGCTGCCCTAATAGGTTGCCTATAAAGGCAACTTACCTTGCGTTTCAAGGAAGATTTTTAGGGATAAAAATCCAGAAAAATACAAACGGAATTCTTTTTTTTACTGTTTCATTGAACTTCTTCAGTGATTTTGTTCAATTTCTGAAACAATTTTTGACTCATCTGAGTGTGGAAATGTATTGAATTGGGTCTTCTAAAGTTTGTTTGAAGCTGTTGTGGTCACTTTCGATTGAGACTGTTTTATTTCACTATTTCGCATCAATTTTTCTGGTTTGAACTAGTTCTGCTGGTGCTGGTTCTACTATACTGTTGTTGTTTGACTGATTCCTCACCCTTTTGGTTTTTATTTCGATCTCCAGGTATTTCCTTGGCTCTTAAGTGACATGTGAAGTGTGAATCAGAAACACGTAACCAAGCTTGAAGAAATGATAATTGTTGCATGTTTCTATGTCAAATGATTGCAAGATTTCACTATAATTTTCTTCATGTGTTCTTTAGTTTAGTCGTCATGTGTAGTCATTTATGTCATTAATGTTGTATTTCATTTTAAGGTTTGGATTTGAACTTGCTTGAATGTAATGATTCGGGACTGTTTGGACTTTTAAACGTGTTATTGATTAAGGAGTAAGGTTCTTAGCTGATTAGTTAAAGCTGTTTGGCTTTGCCAGGGTTCAAATGCATCAATTCAAATTTTGGGTCCAACACAATCGACCCATACTTTTCTTCTCATTTAGTTTTCAAACCCTGTTTTCTTATGGTTGAAGCATAGTTTAGTAAATTCAAGAGTTTGTTGTCCAAGCCTTCCCCTTGTCTGTGTGATGATTGTACTTCCATGAGGGATTTTAAATGGAAGTCAATTTGGTTATGTGCTGGAAGTATCTCAGCCCAGTCTAGTTCTTCACATATTTTTGTTAATAAGTTGAAATCATGAGGCTGTTTAAGTGTGCTAATATGAAATCAGAATTCACCATGTGAATTAAGTCTACTTGAAATCTCAGATTGTTCTCTTTCGTTGGAAATTCAAATGAATGATTTTTAAATGATGAAATAGTGTCCAAATTCTGAATGTCTCACTACAACTGGATTTCATGCGGCGATTGAGGTTTAAGACAATGACTTGGGCTATAATTTTGGCCCCGTTGTGCCGAATTCTCTTTACTGGGTGCTCCCGGTTCTGGGCATCACGTTGGAGCCCATCTATGGTATCTTGATTATTGACATAATGGTTATGGGGGAACAATGGATCTATAAATTGTTTGGATTTTTTTTAGTAAGTGCAGATTACTCCCATTGGGTTTAAACTTTCATTAATGGTTGGGAATTCCTCATGTCTTTAATTAATTAGCAAGTCCTTTAAATTAACTTCGGGGCGTGCCATATTAATAGAAATAGTTTATGGCCCTCTAAGTATAGTTGAAATTCCCCTTTAAAATTGGAAGTCGAGGTGTGCGAACAAATGACAATTGCATGGCCCTCGTTTTAATTAACTTCGTTTTGACCCCCTAAAATTCGAGGTGCGCCATTTAGCAAATTTCCATGGCCCTTGCAAAGTTGCAAATTCGTAATTGCTTTAGGCGCGTTAGTTTAATAATATTACATTCCTAAATTCGAGTGCGCATTTATGTGACCCAAATCCAAATCTCAACGATGTTAAAATATGTCAAAATCACGGGTGCATTTATGTGACGTGGTTCGAGACGTGTTTTAATAACGTTGTAATTTTCTTTAAAAAATGAATAAAAGCGGTTTAAGTTAAAAATGCACATAGGTTTAAAGTATTTAAAATTAGACAAATAGGCTAAATATAACAGTTGAGCGACCGTGCTAGAACCACGGAACTCGGGAATGCCTAACACCTTCTCCCGGGTTAACAGAATTCCTTACCCGGATTTTTGGTTAGCGGACTGTAATACAGAGTCAACCTTTTCCTCGATTCGGGATTTAAACCGGTGACTTGGGACACCATAAATTTCCCAAGTAGCGACTCTAAATCTATTAATAATATGATCCTATTTCGATTGTCCTCTAATTGGAAAAACTCCTTTACACTCTTTTCGGGGGTGTAGGTAAAAAGGAGGTGTGATAGCTCTGGTGACTCTGCTGGGGATCGAACCTAGAATCTCTGGTTCAGGGTTCAGAATTCGAGCTTAGAATAATTGTTGTATCTGGATTTATTTATTATCTGATTTTATCACATGTTTGGGCCTAATGTGCTAACTGTTGCTTTTACCGCTTTGATATTATCTGAACTGTATGTATAGACTGCTACGAAATCCCTCTCTTCTCTCTCTTGAGGAGTGCACGTTGGTCGTGACTTCTTTCTGTTAGTGTCATATTCCAAATATAACGAGGTTCGGACAAGTTGCAAAGCTGGATGATCTTTTGGTTACCGGTACGCAGCCCCACCTCAGCTCGAGTTGTCCGCTCGGGTAAGCCAGGTCTAGAACAAATAAACCTAGGGTTGTAAACCTAGTATAACAATGCCTCATATTGGATCCCTAGTAGGAACGTTTGTTTGTATCATGTGCATTTTGACTTTGGAGACCATCCTGATGCATCCTGATGCATCTTACTTGCACCCGAAATAAAAAGACCATCCTGATGCATCTTACTTGCTACTTGTGCATTTATTTGCTTCGAATTTGCATGCTAACCAGCTTTTGAATAAAAGGAGAGAGTTCGAAAAAGAAATAGCAGTGTAGAGGGTTAAGAGAGTTAATCACCTGTTTTAAGAAAAACCAGTGTCCAAATAGCACCGAAACTCTGCCGAATTTTTGAAAGAAAAAAAAAAAGAGAAACGAATTGAAAAATAAAAAAAAAAAAAAGTTTGATTTTCAAAAATAGTTCGTTTTATTTGCCGAACTACGCCAGTTTGATTCCCACCGGATGTGGGATACGTAGGCAACCCCCATCGGGTCCAACTTCTTTTTTTGCAAAATAGCCCAAAAGAACAAAAAATTTACTTTTATTTGAAAATAATTAGGGTGATGTCATTCTTGTCAGAAATAGTCGAATGTCCCTAAAGGGCGCCGGAAGGCTGCTTTTGCAAGAACAGCAGTCTGTGGTCATTTTTCAAGGTTTTCACCGGTTGGACAACACAGCCTTAAAATCTTCATCTTTGAGGTGCTGAAAGGCCGTACTTGCAAAACTGGATTTTTTTTATGACAGAGAAAAAAGAGAGGAAAAGTGTCAATTTTGTCCTTGGGTCAAATGAGTCTTGATTTTTGCTTAATCACCCTAATAAATGTGCAGAATGAGTACGAGTTCAAATTTGCCGATAACAGTCATGAACAAGATCTCTTTGGAGTTGCATATGTGGTGGGAGGATCTGGGAAAATCGGAGCAAGATAAAGTCAATCTACATTTGGGAGGTCTCGCCGGGTTGTTAAAAATCAGACCTAGAGGAGATATCATAAAGGCTTTGGTTACGCTTTGGGACTCGGCCCATAACGTATTTCCCTTTTCGGATTTTGAACTCACCCCAACCTTGGAAGAGATAGCAGGTTATATGGGAAGTACTGAAGGGCTGAGGCATAAGTACCTGATCGCTCTAAGAGCCGTTAACTCTCCTAAGTTCATGGATTTGCTAAATATAAGCAAGGGAGTCCCGTAATTCGAGTTGGAGAATGGTTTTTCTACTCTACGTTTTATATATCAGAGGTACGGGCATGTAGGAGGGTTCAACGATCTGGCAAGTGGGGTTTGTAGCAGAGGAAACCGAACAAAATGGGATGAGCATAGGCGTTTCGCCTTCATGGTAGTTTTCCTAGGCCTTGTGGTGTTCCCCCAAAAAGATGGGAATATAAATTTTCGGGTGGCCGGAGTTGTCAAGGTCCTGATTACCAACACCAAAAGTATTCTGCCCTTATGATAGTGTCTGAAATATACCGAGCTCTCACAGCTTGTAAAGCTGGGGCAAATTTCTTCGAGGGGTGTAATTTGCTATTACAGATGTGGATGATCGAGCACCTGTGTCATCGCCCTCAGTATATAAGTTACGGGTCCATAGAGAAAAGTTGCATTGAAGAGTTTGACACAAGGATTTCGGGGTTCAAGCTGCCAGAGGGGTTCGCAGATTGGGTATCCTGCCTTCATTCCATTACTGCGGGACAAATAGAATGGACATTGGGTTGGCTTCCTGTTAAAGAAATTGTGTATATGCCCGCCACTGGTCCTTACTTCCTCCTAATGGGTCTGCGAGTTATCCAGCCTTAGGCTCCTTACCGGGCGATGAGACAATTGGGAAGGTGTCAGGTAATGCACCCAGATGAAGATCTTAGTGTTTATGCGGTCGAGGTTAGTTCCGACGGTCAATTTCATGAAGAAACAGTTCGTTCTATTTGGAATGAATGCTAGTATTTGACAGTGAACACTCGAGTTCGTGACTTATCTAGAGGCGAAGTCTCACCCGCCTATCTTGCCTGGTATAAAAAGAAGAACACTGCAAGGGCCGAACCAGATCGACCAGCCAAAAAGCCTCACATTCAGGAATTCGTTGAGGCGTCGCAAGAACAGTGGGCTTGGCTGGCTAAGGAGAATGAGTACAGGACCACAATAGGAAAATTGGAAAAGCAAGTCAGAGAGCTTCAATTCGAGAGTGGCTTGCAAGTCGCGGCGGACAAAGGAGAAAAGAAAAGGCTAGCCAAAGCAAATGAGGCCCTTCGAGCCCAAATTCAGAAAATGAAAATAGCCGCAGAAAACCCCGCCCGAAGTGCCAAAGATAAAAAGCTCATAAATAACTTGAGGCAGAAAGTGAATGACTACAGTTTCGATTTGAACAAAGCAGAAAGTGAACTAGCTAGGGCTTGAAAGCAATTGGCTAAAAACATAGATGAACGAGCGCACCTGGTTAAGCAGTTGAAAGAAAAGTTCGACAATGAGGTCGCAAGATTAAAGAAAAGGGTCATTGCCATAGAAAACAAAATGATCAAACAGGCGAAAGACTTCAAGGTTGAAAGAGAACATTGTTATACAGCATTTACACAATTAGAAATAGATTTGCAACAACTTCAGGAGCAGAATAATGTGGTCGAGCAAACTTTGGAAGCCAGGGCACAGCAGATCGGGCGTTTGTTACAAGAAAAAGGTGTCATAAGAGAGAGAATTAGAAACATCGCCGATTACATTGTTATGAAGTGCCAAGTCTGTGAGGATATGACTCGCGCTACCTTCTTCGCGGTAGTGATGACATTTGTTAAATAGATAATGAGTGACTTGGACCGACTTCAAAGGGATCTTGCATATAGGCCTGCGGCGAGACCGAATGATGTCCCGCGGGCACCAGGAGCATTGATGTATTCATGATTTCTCATTTGAGTCTATATTTCCTTTTCCGTTAGAGTCTGTCAGTTGTGTTGAGTTTGTATTTTCTTTTACTGGAGTCTGTCAATTGTGTTCGAGTCTGTATTTTCTTTTGTTGGAGTATGATAGTTTATTTTTGGAGTCTGTATTTCGTCTCTTCATCCGCGTCTGTTAGTTTCTCTTGGAGTCTGTTAATCAAAGCATTTGCTTTTATGAAAATTGAAAATCCCAGAAAATGTTTACTTTCACACTTATCTCCCAGAACTACGCTCGGTCTGATTCATGCGGGGTCATGATACGTAGGCAATCTCCATAGGATTCGACAATAACCAAAAGAAAAAAGGGGAAGAAGACAAAAAGAAAGAGAGGAAAAAATAAGAGAAAAAAAAGAAAGGAAAAGAAAAAGAGAGAAAAGAAACAATGGCAAAACAAGAGGGAAATGAAAAAAGAAGAGCAAAGGCCAGAATGAAAAGAAAGAGGAAAAGAAGGAAAGTTGTAAGTGGAAAAGCCGGGATGACGCAAGCAGCCGATCAAATGCATGATAGAAACGGTTAATTGCTTAGGTGCATTCATTCCCCAAATGTACGGTTACCAATTTGTTAAAGCCCTAACCACTAACAAGGTTGTTGTTGATGTATTGAGTTCAGGCAGGTGGTTAGTTGATTGGCATTCTGGCAACTCACTCATACAATACCCGATCCAAAGATAGGCTGAATATGGCCAACCAAGAACCGGAGACAAGTATTGTTGACCCGTCAAAAGAGGTGGAAGAACTGGATGTTAATGCAATGAAGGAAGAGATGTATAAGTTAAAGCAGCATATGGCTGAAATGTACCAAGCTTGGGCAAAGGGGCATCCACCACCGGTTTATCCCGCCAACCCTACTTATATCCCACCATCGGCCCAACCTCGGGAGCCTCCCACTATGAACTCATCTCCAGCCTTTCCCCTCTACCAACAATGCTATGGCACCACTTCCCATACTTCTCAAGCTCCACCACCCAAACAAGTCCCATACCCTCCCCCACCAATCACACCTATTTTTGTGGCACCTCTACCTGCTACATTACACCGATCTTCCAGTGAACCTCTGTTCCAAACTCACGACAACCAGTATTATCCCCCTGAACCCACCTTCAAAGTTCCAGAACCATATTCTTACACCCATAATCTTGATCTCCCGGCAGAGACCAAGAAGCCACCCAAAAATCCCGAGCATGAAGACATGATCAGAAAGGTCAAAAGCTTAGAACAATCGTTCAGAGATATGAGGGGGTTGGGAGGTCAAGTAAGTGTGGCCTATAAAGATTTATGTCTGTTCCCAGATGTTCAGTTACCAGCAGGGTTCAAAATGCCTAAGTTTGATCTGTACGACGGGCATGGTGACCCAGTAGCACACTTAAGAGGATTTTGTAGCAAGATGAGAGGAGCAGGAGGAAGAGATGAATTGCTGATGGCATATTTCAGCCAAAGTTTGAGTGGATCGGCATTAGAATGGTATACCAGACAAGATCACAACAGGAGGTACACATGGGACGATTTGGCCCAAGCCTTCGCCTGCCATTTTCAGTATAATCTTGAAATTATCCCAGACCGTCTGTCATTAACAAAGATTGAGAAAAAGCCCGGTGAGATTTTCAGAGAATATGGATTCCGTTGGAGGGAACAAGCAGCGAGGGTTGACCCTCCGATAAAAGAAAGTGAGATGGTTGATTATTTCTTGCAGGCTTTGGAACTCACTTATTTTGGTCACTTGGTGTCAGCAGTGGGTAAGTCCTTTAATGAGGTTGTAAAAATGGGAGGCATGGTTGAGGAGGGACTCAAGTCCAACAAAATCATGAGTTATTCAGCAATCAAAGCGACCACCCAGGCCATTCAAAACGGTACTGGAGGTGTACTCAGGAAGAAGAAAAAAGAGGATGTTGCGACAATAGAGACGGGAGCTTGGGTCGGGTCCAGGGGCCCTTCACATTACTACAACTAGTCTCGACCCTATCATCAAACTTACCCCCACATTTCATATAGCCCACCACAACACTACTACCCACCGCCTGATCCCCATTTTTCCGTCCATCACGCACAAACCTATACCCAACCCCCTGCTCACGCACAATGGCATGCGCCAGCTCCACAAAATCCATACCCAGCTCCCCAAAATACCTATCCACCCCCAAAAACCTATAGGAATCCCCCCTAGAACAGGTTTTCGGCCCAATCAAGCCTTTAAGAATGAGAGGTTGCAGAAACAGAAGACTTTTACTACTTTGGGAGAATCATATACTAGCCTATTCCACAGATTGAGACAGTTGGGTATGTTGAATCCGATCAAGGCTAAACTGCCGAATCTCCCTCCCATAAATCTTGACCGCTCGGTGAGTTGTGAGTATTGTTCAAGGACCTTGGGTCACGATACAGAGAAATGCTGGAAATTGAAAACAGCTATTCAAGAGCTCATTGATACTAATCGGATTGAGGTCCAAGCCCCGGAGGCACCCAACATCAACCAGAACCCGTTGTCGGCCCATCATGTGACTAATATGATTGAGATAGTGCACAAGGTAGGGGAGCCTAAGAAGCCTTCGCAAACCGTCATGATGATTCGGGCTAGTGAAGCCAAGCCGTTTGAAAAGTCAACAAATGAGAAGTTTGTGAATGAACCATCTATGGAGGTCAAGAAGGGGTCCTCAAGTGACGTTGCAGGAAAACATAAAAGAGCAAAAGTGGTTGTGCCAGGAGTGACGAACAAGCCTATGGTAATTATGAAGGGCGCTCGCACAGATCCTGTCATTATCAAACCGGTAACTCAATTACCGATAGTCAACAGCAAGGCAGTCCCATGGAATTATGAATGAGTGACAATGACTTACAAGGGGAAAGAGGTTAAAGAAGAAGTGTGTGAGACCCATGGTTTGACTCGATCGGGGAGATGCTTTGCCCCCGAAGAGTTGAGAAAACCTAAGACCTCAAAAGATAACCCAGTGTTGGTGAAGAAAGTTGTGACCGAGGAAGAAGCAGAAGAATTTCTGAGAAAGATGAAAGTACAGGACTATTCCGTTGTGGAGCAGTTAAGGAAGACACCAGCTCATATCTCGTTATTGTCATTATTGATCCATTCAGACGAGCACCGTCGGGCTTTGATGAAGATCTTGAATGAGGCCCACATTCCTGACAAAATCTCAGTAAACCACTTGGAAAAGATAGATAACAAGATATTTAAGGTAAACAGAGTCACTTTTTCTGATGATGAGTTGCCCGTGGAGGGTAATGAGCACAATAGAGCCCTCTATCTGACGGTGCAAAGTGAAGATTCCATGGTTACTCGGGTACTGGTTGACAATGGTTCCAGTGCAAATATTTTCCCTCCTTCCACTCTGAACAAGTTAAAGGTGGATGATGAAAGAATTCACAAGAACAGTATCTGCGTTCGGGGATTCGACGGTGGAGGGAAAGATTCAGTCGGGGACATAGTGCTAGAGCTTACAATAGGACCACTTGAATTTACTATCGAATTCCAGGTGCTCGATGTGGCTGTTTCTTACAATCTGTTGTTAGGTCGACCCTGGATTCATGCTGCCAAAGCGGTCCTGTCCACTCTGCATCAAATGGTTAAGTTTGAATGGGATAGACAGGAAATTGTTGTACATGGCGAAGACAATTTGTGTGTTCCCAGTGATGTCATTGTTCCGTTCATAGAGTTTGAAGATGACAAGGGGCCATGGGTTTATCAAGTTTTTGACATGGTATCGGTAGAGAAAATTCCTGAAGGGAAGTGTGTGTCGACTCCAAGGGTAGCTACTGCATCAGTCATGGTAGCCATTGAAATGTTGAAAAATGGTTTTGTACCGGGCAAGGGTTTGGGTGCATCTCTACAAGGTATCGTACAGCCGGTTTCTCTTCCTAAAAACTTGGATACATTTGGTCTGGGGTTCAAGCCCACAGTCGCAGACGTGAGAAGAGCCAGAAAAATAAAACAGAGAGCATGGGCCCTTCCAAAGCCAGTCATGTGTCTTTTCAGATCATTTGTTAGGCCTGGTACCAGAAAGCGCCCAGTGACGACGGTTCCCAAATCGGTGGTTGATATGGATAGAGATTTGATGGAAAAGTTCGAGAGGATATTCGACAAAGTGAACACGGTGGAAGCTGGAGAGGGTTCTAGCAAGGCGGATGTGCAATTTGTTGGGCCCAATGCAAAGATTAACAATTGGGAAGCTACTCCTCTCCCTACCAGGAAGGAGTTTTGGTAGTTTGCTTTGATTTTCTTTCAGCTTATCTGGATATCCCAGGGTTGTAGTTTAGATTCTATGTTCCGTCTGTTTGGATGTATAAGCCCTGTTATCTCTAATTTCAATAAAATGCAATTTCCCTTTTTCTCCCTTCCTGATAGTTTTATTTTTGTTTTTCTTTTCTTCCTTGTACAGTTCTTTTTATGCTGGCTTCAATGATATGACATGCATACGGAATCTCCGGCCCAGTCTTAAAAGCCAATCTAATTCTGAAATAGTAATTCAAGAAATAGAGTGTGATGTTGAATAGGAATATGACGAGGATGAAGCCTTTGAAGAGATTAGTAAAGAATTAAGCCATTTTGAATAAAACCCCAAGACTAACCTGAGTGATACAGAAGCAGTCAATTTAGGGGACCAAGATAATGTTCGAGAAACTAAAATAAGTGTCAATCTTGAACCACAACTCAGAGAAGAGATAATTAAAACACTGTTCGAGTATAAAGATGTTTTTGCATGGTCCTATGACGACATGCCAGGTCTAAGCACTGGCTTGGTGGTTCATAAATTGCCCACTGATCTGACATTCCCCCCTGTCAAGCAGAAGTTGAGGAAATTTAAAACTGATATGAGTGTAAAAATTAAGGAAGAAGTCACTAACAATTTGAGGCCAAGGTCATTCGGGTCACTCGGTATCCCACTTGGTTAGCCAATGTAGTGCTTGTGCCGAAGAAGGATGGAAAGACCAGGGTGTGTGTTGATTATCGAGACCTCAACAAGGCGAGTCCCAAGGATAACTTCCCACTGGCGAACATCCATATATTGATTGATAATTGTGCCAAACATAAGATTGGTTCTTTTATGGATTGTTATGCGGGCTACCACCAGATCTTAATGGATGAAGAAGACGCAGAAAAGACAGCATTCATCATGCCATTGGGAACGTACTGCTATTGGGCCATGCCATTTGGTTTGAAAAATGCTGGGGCAACCTACATGAGAGCAATGACGACTATATTCCACGACATGATACACAGGGAGATCGAGGTTTATGTGGATGATGTGATTGTAAAGTCTAGAAAGTAGTCTGACCATGTCAGAGATCTGAGAAAGTTCTTCCAAAGGCTTCTCAGGTACAATCTCAAGCTCAATCCTGCAAAATGCGCGTTCGGTGCTCCGTTTGGAAAGTTGTTGGGATTCATAGTCAGCCGACGAGATATTGAATTAGACCCGTCAAAAATCAAAGCCATCCAGGAATTATCACATCCAAAGAACAAAACTGAGGTGATGAGTCTGTTGGGAAGATTGAATTACATCAGCTGGTTTATTGCTCAGCTCACGACAACTTGTGAGCCTATCTTCAAACTGTTAAAGAAAGATGTTGCAGTCAAGTGGACAGATGAATGTCAGGAAGCATTTGATAAGATAAAGGGGTACTTGTCAAACCCACCTGTGTTGGTCCCGCCAGAACCAGGGAGACCTTTGATTCTGTATTTGACGATCCTGGACAATTCATTTGGTTGTGTGTTGGGCCAGCTTGACATTACCGGCAGAAAGGAGCATGCCATATATTATCTCAGCAAGAGGTTCACAACTTACAAGGTTAAGTACACTCATCTTGAGAGGACGTGTTGCGCCCTCACTTGGGTGGCACAGAAGTTGAAGCATTATTTGTCATCTTACACTACTTACCTCATCTCTCGTTTGGATCCGTTAAAGTATATCTTTCAGAAGCCTATACCCACAAGGAGGCTCGCAAAGTGGCAAATCTTGCTCACAAAATTTGACATCATCTATGTGACTAGGACCGCAATGAAAGCACAAGCATTGGCCGACCACTTGGCTGAGAATCCTGTGGATGAAGAATACGAACCTTTGAAGACTTACTTCCCTGATGAAGAGGTAATGCACATTGATGAGTTGGAACAGATTGAAAGGCCAAGATGGAAACTTTTCTTTGATGGGGCTGCTAACATGAAGGGCGTTGGGGTAAGAGCGGTACTTGTTTCTGAAACAGGGCATCATTACCCTGTTACGGCTCAGCTTCGGTTCTACTGTACTAACAACATGGCAGAATACGAGGCATGCATTTTGGGTTTGAGGATGGCTGTGGATATGGGTGTCCAGGAAGTCTTGGTCTTGGGTGACTCGGACCTTCTGGTACACCAGATTTAGGGAGAATGGGAAATACGGGATTTAAAACTCATACCGTCCGGCAATGCTTGCATGATCTTTGTCAACGGTTTCAATCAATAGAGTTCAGGCATATTCTGAGGATCCACAATGAGGTCGTCGATGCTTTGGCTACTCTAGCGTCAATGTTACATTATCCAGATAAGGCTTATCTAGACCCGTTGCATATTCAGGTCTGTGATCAGCATGCTTATTGTAACATGGTGGAGGAAGAGCTCGATGGGGAGCCTTGGTTTCATGACATCAAGGAATACATCCGAAAGGGAGTATATCCGGTACAAGCCACAGGTGATCAAAAGATAACAATTCGTCGCTTGGCAAGTGGATTTTTCTTCAGTGGAGGAGTTTTGTACAAAAGAACTCCAAATCTTGGGTTATTAAGATGTGTAGATGCCAGACAGTCTGAGGCTATCATGACCGGAGTACATTCTGGAGTCTGTAGACCGCACATGAGTGGTTATGTAATGGCAAAGAAGATTCTCCGGGCAGGTTATTATTGGCTCACTATGGAGCGAGGTTGTATCAGTTTCGTGCGTAAATGTCATCAGTGCCAAGTGCATGGAGATTTGATTCATACTCCACCATCTGAATTACATATAATGTCTACACCATGGCCTTTTATTGCTTGGGGAATGGATGTCATTGGACCAATCGAGCCAGCAGCGTCCAACGGGCACAGGTTTATTTGGGTGGCCATAGATTATTTCACCAAGTGGGTTGAGGCTAAAACATTCAAGTTTGTAACCAAGAAGGCGGTGGTTGATTTTGTGCACTCAAATATCATTTGCCGGTTCGGGATACCGAAGGTAATCATCACAGATAACGGTGCTAATCTCAATAGTCATCTGATGAAAGAGGTGTGTCAACAATTTAAGATTACACATCGCAATTCCACCCCATACCGCCCCAAGGCGAATGGAGAAGTTGAGGCAGCCAACAAGAATATAAAGAAGATACTTCGAAAAATGGTGGAAGGTTCTAGGCAGTGGCATGAAAAGCTATCGTTCGCATTGCTGGGTTATCGCACTACTGTCCGTACTTCAGTAGGGGCGACTCCTTATTTGTTGGTGTATGGCACCGAAGCAGTGATACCCGCAGAAGTGGAAATTCTATCCCTTCGAATTGTCGCGGAGGCTGAGATAGATGATGAGGAGTGGGTCAAAACCCGCTTGGAACAATTGAGTTTGATCGATGAGAAGAGACTGGCAGCAGTGTGTCATGGCCAGTTGTATCAACAGAGAATGGTGATTGCTGAACTTGAATCGTCTTCCTTCAAACATTGCTGCTTTCCCTTTGTTCTTCCAGGTGGGCTCCTAATTACCAACACTTGAACTGCTTCCTTTCCTCCAAAACTTGCCTTGTTCTTCCTTTATTCTCCAGGCGGGCTCCTGATTGCCGAATTTCCTTTGAATATTGTAGTTTCCCTTCGTTCTCCAGGTGGGCTCCTGATTATTGACACTTGCGCTGCTTTCCTTGAAACTTGAACTGCTTCCCTTTGTTCTTCAGGTGGGCTCCTGACTACCGACACTTGCGTTGTTGTTCCTCGAAACTTGAACTGCTTCCCTTTGTTCTTCAGGTGGGCTCCTAATTGCTGAACTCCTTCGAACCTTGTTGCTTCCCTTCGTTCTCCATGTGGGCTCTTGATTGTTGTCTTACTTTGAACATTGCTGCTTCCGTTCGTTCTTCAGGTAGGCTCCTGATTGTTGCTTCCTTTGAACATTGTTGCTTCCCTTCATTCTTCAGGTGGGCTCCTGATTGCTATCTCCTTTGAACATTGCTGCTTCCCTTCGTTCTCCAGGTGGGCTCCTGATTACCAACACTCGCGCTGACTCCTCTGAAACTGATGTCTGTGAACCTGATTACAACAAAACAAACAAAACAAAAGAAATTTTTCTGCCCTAGTTTAATATCGGGAACATCTGTGAGTGTTAATCGAATCATAGTATCCAAAAGCGCTAATAATTTAAAGCTAAATTCCATTATCCAGGAGGGTCCTGAAAACTATTAGTTAAATGAAAGTTTTAAAGCTAAATTATGTTTCTAAAGGTATGACTTTCGCTAAATCTCGTATCTATGAAGGTCTTACAACTAAATCACATTATCCAGGAGGGTCCTGAAACTCAAAATCAAGTCTTATCTTAAGAGTGACAACTTTTAAGGCTGAATTGTACTTCCCTACAGCAGAACGTACACTGAATCTTGTTATCTAATGGAAATCTTACAACTAGGTTCCATTATTCAGGAGGGTACTGAAAATTTCTAAATTAAACCATATCCTAAGAATGAAAACTTCGAAATCGACTTACATTTCCTCAAGGTGAAGCTTTGTTATTCATGAATGTTTTGAATTTTAAACTCGGTCCCATTATCTAGGATGGTCCTAAAAATTTACGGTCAAACCTATCTGGTGCTTGCTTTTCCTTACAGAGGGTTTCTCCGAAACCAACGAAATTTTTCTGCCCCTGTTTCAAATCAAAGAAAAATCTTATCAGTTTAAAAGGTGGTGGTTAGTTTGTGGCATTCTTGCTGAAGGTGTCTCTTCCCTTGCCGTTCTTTGCTTTGATTGGCTGCCTTGAATTGGCCAAGTATTGACTTTCTGACTGATCCTCAACCGCAGGACCCTGGATGACCCGAGTGCTATATACCCAAACTGTTGTTTTACTTTTCTGAGCCTATGCATCTCCCGTAAAATTACTAAACCCTTCGACCCAATGGAATTTTCACTGACACTTTATGTCCTACTTTACATCATACTATCTCTGGCATGTTCTAGCTACTCTTTGCTTTGTGCAATTTGGAAATTGGTAGTAAGCTTTGAAATTCCTTCTTACTTGTTAAACAAGGCTAATATTTGGAAAAGCCTTAGAGAAAGAAATGAAATGCAATGACTTTGAGAGTTAAGAATAGAGAAGAAAATCCAAAACTGGATGACTGTTTGAGGGAGAAAAGGAAAAGAAACTTATCTGAGTGGAGCAGCTGGATCGTGACATGCATTTCGGATTAATCAGCCCAGTCTATTCCACCAATCAACTTTTAATTGTCATACTTTGTGCCCCAGGATCTCCATAACCCAATTCTTTTCACCAAGTCACAGACCTTGTCCGGCTTGCAGTGCCCTGAAAGGTTTTCACCAACAAACCTCTCTCATTTGTTTATCTCTCAACTTACTGACGCCTTACAGTTCCCGTGAGGGTTTTCACCAATAAGACTCTCTGGTTTTTTATTTCTCTCAACTTCCGTCGCCTTATGGTGCCCATGAGTGTTTTCACCAATAAGACTCTCTCATTTTTTATTTCTCTCAGCTTTCGTCACCTTACGGTGCCCGTGAGGGTTTTCACGAAAAAGATTCTCTCATTTTTTCATTTTTCCTGCTTAAAACGAAGTGTTGCCCCTGACCTGAATCGCCTTGTTTGACTTGGCATTTCTCGTAGACTGATCGAAAGGTCTTTCTTTGGACCGTAATGTGGGCATTTGGATGGGGTTAGAAAGAAAGGATAAAGGCTCAAAAACAGCTTAAAGGGCTCAAAATTACAACTTTTGGAATCAGATCTCTTACAACAACCACAACTTCTGCCCCAGTTTCTTTGCTTGGGGACTTTTGAATTTTTATTTTGATGGGACCGAACCAAGAGGCTGCTTACGTATCCTTAAAAGGAATCAGATCAGACGTAGTTCATTTAATAGAAATTTGTTGTGATTTTTCTCTTTTCTTTTCTTTTCTTTTCTTTTCTCTTCTTTTTTTCTTTTCCTTTTTTTCCTCTTCTTTTTCTTTCACTTTTTTTCATTCTTTTTTTTTTCTTTTTCTCTCTTTTCCTTTACTTATCTTGTGCATTCATGTTTCTAAATTTTATTACTGATTCCAAAAGAGGGGTATGAAGGAAATAAATAAAGCTCAAAGGGGTAACAAAGGATAAAGTGTTTAGATAGCAGAACAAAATGCCTTCGTCATTCCAATCTTCAAAACATGCCAAGTGCAAACAAACACAATTTAAACCAAAAAAATCACACATAATATCTTTTGACTGCATCAGAATTGGTAGCCATATCTACACATTTACCTTCTATATTTGTTAAATACAAAGCACCATTGGACAACACTCTCGTTATGATGAACGGCCCCTGCCAATTTGTGGCGAACTTGCCTTTTGCTTCAGCCTGATATGGAAGGATGTGTTTCAATACTTGCTGACCCACTTCAAATTTCCGGGGACGCACCTTCTTGTTGTATGCTCTTGCCATTCTCTTTTGATACAATTGGCCATGACACACCACTGCCAATCTCTTCTCATCGATCAAACTCAATTGCTCCAGGCGGGTTTTGACCCACTCATCATCATCAATTTCGGCCTCAGCAACAATCGAGAGGGATGGGATTTCAACTTCCACGGGTATTACTGCTTCTGTGCCATATACCAACAAATAAGGAGTTGCACCTACTGAAGTGCGACCAGTAGTGCGATAACCCAACAACGCAAAGGGAAACTTTTCATGCCATTGCCTGGAACCTTCCACCATTTTCCGAAGTATCTTTTTTATGTTCTTGTTGGCTGCCTCGACTACTCCATTCGCCTTGGGGCGTTATGGCGTGGAATTACGATGCGTAATCTTAAACTGTTGACATACCTATTTCATCAAATGATTGTTGAGAATAGCACCATTATCTGTGATGATCACCTTTAGAATCCCGAACCGACAAATGATATTTGAGTGAACAAAATCGACCACTGCTTTCTTAGTCACAGACTTGAAAGTTTTAGATTCAACCCACTTGGTGAAATAATCAATGGCTACCAGAATGAACATGTGCCCATTGGATGCTGCTGGCTCACTTGGTCCAATGACATCCATACCCCAGGCAACGAAGGGCCATAGTGCGGACATTGTGTGCAATTCGGATGGCGGAGAATGAATCAAATCTCCGTGTACTTGGCATTGATGACACTTGCGCACAAAACTGATACAATCTCGCTCCATGGTGAGCCAATAATAACCCGCTCGAAGAATTTTCTTTGCCAAAACATACCCACTCATATGCGGTCCGTAGACTCCGGAATATACTTCGGTTATGATAGACGTGGCCTGTCTAGCATATATGCATCTTAACAGTCCAAGATCTGGAGTTATTTTGTACAAAACCCCTCCACTGAAGAAAAATCCACTTGCCAACCGTCGAATTGTTCTCTTTTGATCCCGTGGCTTGTACTGGATATACCCTTATTCTGATGTATTCCTTAATGTCATGGAACCATGGCTCACCATCAAGTTCTTCTTCCACCATGTTACAATAAGCATGTTGATCGCGGACTTGAATATGTAGAGGGTCTACATAAGCTTTGCCCGGATGGTGCAACATTGACGCCAAGATAGCCAAGGCATCGACAACCTCATTATGGATCCTTGGAATATTCTTGAACTCTACTGATCAAAATCGTTGACAAAGATCATGCAAACATTATCGGTACGGTATGAGCTTTAAATCCTGTATTTCCCATTCTCCTTGAATCTGGTGCACCAAAAGGTCCGAGTATCCCAAGACCAAGACTTCTTGGATACCCATGTCTACAGCTAACCTCAAACCCAAAATTCATGCCTTGTACTCAGCCATGTTGTTGGTACAATAGAAACGAAGTTGAGCCGTAACAGGGTAGTGATGCCCTGTTTCATAAATAAGCACGGCCCATATTCCGACTCCTTTCATGTTTGCAGCCCCATCAAAGAAAAGTTTCCAAACTAGTTTTTCAATCTGCTCCAGCTTGTCAATATGCATCACCTCTTCATCGGGAAAATAAGTTCTCAACGGTTCATATTCTTCATCAACCGGGTTCTCGGCCAAATGATCAACCAATGCTTGGGCTTTCATCGCAGTCCGAGTCACATAGATAATGTCAAACTCCGTGAGCAGAATCTGCCACTTCGCAAGTCTCCCTGTGGGCAAAGGCTTCTGAAAGATATACTTTAACGGATCCAGTCGAGAAATGAGGTAAGTAGTGTAGGACGACAAATAATGCTTCAGCTTCTGTGCTACCCAAGTCAGGGCACAACACGTCCTTTCCAGGTGAGTGTACTTAACCTCATAAGATGTGAATTTCTTGCTGAGATAGTAGATGGCTTGCTCTTTCCTGCCAGTAATGCCATGCTGACCCAACACACAACCAAATGAATTGTCCAAAACCGTCAAATACAGAATCAAAGGCCTTCCCGGTTCTGGTGGGACCAACACAGGTGGGTTTGAAAAGTACCCTTTTTATCTTATCAAATACTTCCTAACACTCATCAGTCCACTTGACTGTAGCATCCTTCTTCAGCAACTTAAAGATAGGCTCACAAGTTTTTGTGAGTTGAGCGATAAACCTGTTGATATAGTTCAGTCTCCCTAACAGACTCATCACTTCGGTCTTGTTCCTCAGCGGTGGCAATTCCTGGATATCTTTGATCTTTGACAAATCCAATTCAATGCCCCGCCGACTGACTATGAATCCCAAGAATTTCCCCGATGGAACAACAAATGCGCACTTTGTAGGATTGAGCTTAAGATTGTACCTGCGGAGCCTCTGGAAAAATTTCCTCAAATCTCAGACGTGATCAGATTGCTTCATAGACTTTATGATCACATCATCCACGTAGACCTCGATCTCCTTGTGTATCATGTCATGGAATATGGTCGTCATTGCTCTTATGTAATTTGCCCCAGCATTTTTCAAACCAAAAGGCATGACCCGGTAGCAATACGTCCCCCAAGGTGTGATGAATGTCGTCTTCTCCACATCTTCCGCATCCATTAAGATCTGATGATAGCTCGCATAGCAATCCACAAAATACCCAATCTCATACTTGGCACAATTATCAATCAAAATGTAGATATTTGGCAGTGGGAAGTTGTCCTTTGGACTTGCCTTGTTGAGATCATGGTAATCAACACACACACTGGTCTTACCATCCTTCTTTGGCACAGGCACAACATCGGCTAACCAAGTGGGATACTGCGTGACTTGAATGACCTTTGCATCAAACTGCTTTGTGATTTCTTCTCTAATCTTCACACTCATATCGGTTTTGAAATTTCTCAACTTTTGCTTAACGGGAGGGAATGTCGCGTCAGTGGGCAATTTGTGAACCACCAAGTCAGTGCTTAGGCCCGGCATGTCGTCATATGACCATGCGAAAATATCTTTGTATTCAAACAATGCTTTAATTATCTCTTCCTTGATTTGCGGTTCAAGATGGACACTTATCTTAGTTTCCCTGACATTATCTAGGTCCCCTAAATTGATTGCTTCTGTATCATTCAGGTTAGGCTTGGGTTTTTCCTCAAAATGATTTAGTTCTTGACTAATCTCTTCAAAGGTCTCATCCTCATCATATTCTGATTCATCATCACACTCTATTTCTTGAATTATTATTTCAGAATTAGATTGACTTTTAAGACTGGGCCAAAGATTCCTCATGCATGTCATGTCACTGAAACCAGCATAAAAAGAACTATACAGGGAAGAAAAGAAAACCAAAAAATAAAACTATCAGGATTGATGAAAAGGGGAAATTGCATTTCATTGAAAATAAAAGATAACAGGGTTTATACATCCAAATAGACGGAACATAGAATATGAATTACAACCCTGGAATAATCCAGATAAACTAAAAGAAAATTAAAGCAAACTACCAAAACTCCTTTCGGGTAGGGAGAGGAATAGCCTTCCAATTGTTACGCTTTGCATTCGGCCCAACAAACTGCACATCTGCTTTGCTAGAACCTTCTCCAACTTCCACCATATTCACCTCATCGAACAACCTCTGGAACCTTTCAATTAACTCTTCATCGATGTCAACCACAGAACTGGGAACTGTTGTCACTGGGCGTTTCCTGGTATCGGGCTTGACAAATGACCTGGAGAGACGTGGGATAGGCTTTGGAAGTGCCCACGCCCTCTGTTTCAACTTTCTAGCCCTTTTCACATCTGCGGCTGTGGGTTTGAATCCTAGACCAAATGTGCCCAAGTTTTTAGGGAGGGACACCGGCTGTATGATACCCTGCAAAGATGCACCCAGACCCTTACCTGGTACAAAGCCATTTTTCAGCATTTCAAAGGCCACCATGACTGATGCGGCGGTTACCTTTACAATTGGAACGCATTTCCTTTCTGGAATTTTCTAGAACGACACTGTTTCAAAAAACTGATAGACCCAGGGCTCTTTGTCATCTTCAACCTCAATGAACGGGACAACGGCATCACTGTGAGCACACAAATTATCCTCGCCATGTACGACGATCTCCTGTCTATCCCATTCGAACTTGACCATCTGGTGCAGAATGGACGGGACTGCTTTGGTGGCATGAATCCAAGGTCGACCTAACAGCAAATTGTAGGAGACAGCGATGTCCAACACCTGGAACTCCATGGTGAATTCCACCGATCATATTGTCAACTCCAGCACTGTATCACCAATTGAATATTTCCCTCCACCGTCAAATCCCCGAACACAGATGCTATTCTTGTGAATTCTCTCATCATCCACTTTCAACTTATTCAGAGTAGAGAGAGGGAAAATGTTTGCACTGGAACCATTGTCAACTAATACCTTGGTGACCACAGAATCTTCACATTTTACCGTAAGATAGAGAGCTCTGTTGTGTTCAGTACCTTTCACGGGCAACTCATCATCAGATAAGGTGACCCTATTCACTTCAAATATTTTGTTGGCGATCTTTTCCAGATGGATTACCAAAATCTTGTCGGGAACATGAGCCTCGTTTAGAATTTTCATCAGGGCCCGACGATGGTCATCTGAGTGGATTAGCAATGACAACAATGAAATCTAAGCATGCGTCTTTCTCAACTGCTCCACGATGAAATAGTCTTGTACCTTCATTTTTCTCAGAAACTCCTCCACCTCTTCTTCAGTTACCGCTTTCTTCATTAGAACTGGGTTATCTTTGGAGGTTTTAGCTTTCCTTAACTCTTCCGGGCAAAGCATCTCCCCAAACGAGTTAATCTATGGTCCTCATTGACTTATTCTTTCACTTACTTTCCCTTGTAGGCCACTATCACCCATTCATAGTTCCACGGGATAGCCTTAATGTTGACTATCGGCAACTGGGTTATAGGTTTGATGATGATAGGATCCGTACGGGCACCCTTTACAATTATGACAAGCTTGTTTGCCACTCCTGGCACAACCACTTTTGACTTTTCTTGTTTTGCTGCAACATCACTTAGGGGACCCTTTCTTGACTATCGCAGACGGTTCACCTTTTGTCCCACTCAACTTGTTCACTAATCCTTCAATTATGGGTTTTTTGACTGGCTTGACCTCACTGGACCGAATCATCATGAAGGTCTGCGAAGGCTTCTTGGGCTCCCCTCCCTTATGTACTATCTCGATCATGTTCGTTTTCTGATGGGTTGGCAACGGGTTCTGGTGATGTTGAGTGCCTCTGGAGTTTGGACTTCAATCCGGTTTGTGTTAATGAGCCCCTGGATGGCATTTTTTAAGTGCCAACACTCCTCCGTATCATGCCCCAGAGTACCAGAACAATATTCACAGCTTACAGAGTAATAAAGATTCTTTGGAGGAGGGTTTGGCAATTTCGACTCAATCGGCCTTAGCATATCCAATTGCCTCAGCCTGTGGAACAAACTAATGTAAGACTCTCCTAACGGGGTGAAGGTTTTCTTCCGCTGCAACCTTTCGTTCTTAAATGCTTGATTGGGCCGGAAACCTGGGCCGGCAGGGTTTCGGTAGGCTCGTGGGGGTGGGTAAGCATTTTGTGGAGCTGGGTAGGTGTTTTGTGGAGCTGACACATGCCATTGTGTGTGGGCAAGAGGTTGAGTGTATGTTTGGGCGTGGTGGACAGCAAAATGAGGGTCTGGTGATAGGAAGTAATGCTGGGGTGGATTATACGAGGTTTGGGTGTAGGTTTGGTGGTGGGGTCGAGGCTGAGTATAATGGCGTGACGGGCCCCTAGGTCCAAACCATGATCCTGAATCAATTGTTGCCACATCTACTTTCTTCTTCTTTCCGATTACTCCCCCAATACCGTATTGAATGGCTTGTGTAGTTGCCTTAATAGCCAAGTAACTCAGGATTTTCTTTGACTTAAGCCCTTATTCTACCATTCCACCCATCTTCACTACCTCGTTGAAGGACTTGCCTATGGCCGATACCAGATGGCCGTAGTAAGTGGGATCCAGGGCTTGCAGAAAGTAATCCACCATTTCGCTCTCTTTCATCAGAAGGTCAACCCTTGCCGCTTATTCTCTCCAACGAAAACCATACTCCCTGAAACTTTCACTAGGCTTCTTCTCAATCTTAGTCAGAGACAAACGATCTGGAACAATCTCGAGGTTGTATTGGAAATGACAAGCGAATGCTTGGGCCAAATCATCCCATGTATACCATCTGTTGTGATCCTGACAAGTGTACCACTCCAACGCCGCACCGCTTAGACTCAAACTAAAGTAGGCCATTAACAACTCTTTTTTCCCACCGGCTCCTCTCATTTTACTGCAAAATCCCCTCAAATGGGCCATTGGGTCTCCTTGACCGTCATACAAATCAAATTTGGGCATCTTGAATCCTACCGGTAGTTGAACATAGGGAAATAGACACAGATCCTTATAAGCCATGCTCACCTGGCCTCCCAATCCCTGCATGTTTCTAAATGACTATTCCAAGCTTTTAACCTTCTTGAACATCTCCTCCTATTCTGGATTTTTAGGTGGCTTCTCAGTTTCAACAGGGAGGTCGAAACGAGGAGTGTAGGAGTAAGGTTCTGGGGCCTTAAAAGTGGGCTCAGGGGGATAGTATTGGTTATCTTGGGTCTGGAATAAAGGCTCACTAGAAGATCGGTGAAGTGTGGCGGGTGGGGGAGCCACGAAAACAGGGGTGGCTGGTGGAGGAGGGTATGAAATAGGTTTGGGTGGTGGAGCTTGTTGTGTTTGGGAAGTGGTGCCGTGGTAGTGGTGGTAAATGGGAAAGCTTGGAGATGAATCAACAGTGGGAGGTTCCTAGAATTGAGCCAATGGCGGGACGAAAGTAGGGTTGGTGGGGTAGAATGGTGGTGGATGCCCTTTCACCCATGCCCGGTGTCACACCTCCTTTTTTACTACACCCCCGGAAGGGAGAGTATAAGGGAGTTTTTTCCAACTTAAAGTGATAATCGAAACGGGATTATTTTATTAAAAATTCAGAGTTGCCACTTGGGATAATTATGGTGTCCCAAGTCACCGGTTTTAAATCCCGCATCGAGGAAAGATTGACTCTGTATTACAGTCCGCGAACACAGAAATCCGGGTAAGGAATTCTGTTAACCCGGGAGAAGGTGTTAGGCATTCCCAAGTTCCGTGGTTCTAGCACGGTCGCTCAACTATTGTATTTGGCTTAATTATATGATTTTAACATATGTTTTAACCTATGGTGCAATTTTAACTTTATAACCGCTTTTAATTAATTTTAAGAAAAAATTGCAACGTCATTTAAAATACGTCTTGAACCACGTCACATAAATGCACCCGCGGCTCTTGACATATTCTGTCTAACATTGTTGAGATTTGGATTTGGGTCACATAAATGCGCACCCGAGTTTAGGAAGGTAAATTATTAAATAGCATGCCTAAAGCAACTACGCACTTTCAAGTTTGCGAGGGCCATGGAAGTTCTACTAAATGGCGCGCCTCGATTTCTAAGGACTAAAATATTAATTAAGCGAGGGCCACACATTTTAAGATTTTGTTTGTCTTGGTGCACCCCAAATTTAATAGTTTAATTAGTTAACACTGAATGTAGTTTAAAGATTTCGTGTAAACTAACTGAAAATGGCTTGTGTGAGGGAAAGCCCATTCATTACACAAAATGCTTGAGCCAATGCAGGAGGACTGATGGTCCAGCGAAAGCAATGGCCCGGATCTCGTTCGAGGGACTTTCAGAATTGAGCCTCATAATTGAGCCCAAGTTTGAAGCCCTACAGCTGCTGAGCACCAAGCTCAACATCGACTCCTTTCAATGCATAAGCAAGCTTGAAGTCGTAGAGGATTTAACAGGACAACAACGAGACCAATACATATGCAAGTAGCTTTGGGATCTGTCTTTAACTTGTCGATAGCCCATTACGTGACATCCAATAATGATTTAACCTTGAATTCGATTATGAGTTCCAATTCTAATAACTAATAGCAGGTAGCAGAATTTAACAGTTTCAACATCATACAGACACTGCTTATCACATTACTTTTGCACAAAAGTTACATTAGCAAATAAATTACCTACCCAGACTCCTAAAAGGAAACTTCAAACAAACAACTAAAATTCAGAATAGTAATACGGAATACTGCACATGCAAATACCTATTATAAATGTCCTTGAAATTCCCTTTATACATATACCCCAATTCAAACCCATAAAATCCAAGTGAATGAGCCATAACTTGTTCCATGTTTCAAACCAAAACTAATTCTAGAACAAAGAGCTTAGCAAGTATTCCCAGCACTAAGATAATTACAAACATAGTTATACTCTATTCAACCATAAACAGACTCGACCAAGCTATTCGTGGAATAAATAATACGCATCATGCATGAAATTAAAAGAGATAGAAGTGAGAGTTCAATAGCAACCATCATCCAATTTGTCCATATTTCAGATTCAAGCTTCAGACTACATTTAAATGGTGTCCATAGTGTTTGAGAATACCTGGAAAGCAAAATGACAGAAAAAGAAAGAAGGTCAGCGATAGCAGGACAGTGACAACAGCAGCATTGGAACAGTAACCTCTTAGTAGTTCAAGATCGGTTTATAAAAAAAAAGCCAAAATCAGACCATCTTCAACCCAGATAAGTACTTGTGATCTCTCAGGAATTAAAGCTAAATAAGGGAAGCTAAGAAAACTGGGAATCAGGACTCCCAGCACAAATTCAACTCAGAATCAGCTTTCAGAAACCAAACTAAACCAAACTCATCCCCATATGAATCAAAGATTGCTTCAGATATTCAAAACCTCAAGAATTATAGAAAGAAATCCAATTGAACAGTAGTTTCTATGAAATCCTTAGCCGTTTTTCTTTTATGGATTTTTCTCTTCAAAAATCTATCAAAGTAGTAAAATTTTGCAGCTTCTATATTTTTTTTAGATTTTCCAGCCTTCAAAATATCTGCCTTGAGCTCTAAGTAACAATGCCTTTATAGTCAAGCTACTAAGGCTGCAGAAATAAGCTAAGTTTTGCACCTAAATCCTTTTGAAGTTTTCATTTTAGCTTAGGAGCCCCTAGTGTAAACCTCAGAATTTCAAAATAGCCTCCACCCCAGCTTCTAGGAAGCTTCCTAGTTTAGTTATACAAGATTCCCAAGCCTAGACTACCCAAATTATCCCTTAACGACCCTGTTATTACCTCTGAAAACCAGACCCAAAAATGGGTCATAATTGACCCAATAACCCAAACAATTTGGACGGACTGCTCTTTGCCAAATGGACCAGAGACAACCCAAAGCCCAAACGAACATTTATCTATTTGAAGAGAAAATCTGCAAGCCATGATAACATGAAATAATTTCAAAGCAAACCAACTAAATTACTGATCAATTAACACGACTAGGCAGGAAATTAACTAAGTTATTAAATCAGAAATAACCTAATTAAACTAATGAGGCTAACATAGAAAGGGAGATACTCGGAGGGAACAGAACAATTCAAACATCAGAAAATCGGTGAAGTTTTCAACCAGAGAAAAGGAGAAGAAAAGAAGAAGGATGAAAAGTGAACTAAAACCACAAATGGACACAAAGATAGATAGAAACTCACCGATCGAACTCGAAGTTACACTTGATGCCCTGATTCACACGAAACTGATGCTAATAACTTGTTCTCTATTAAGAACAAACGAACAGCATCAGTTTTGCAATGAATCAACCTTTTAGTCATGAACAACGAAGGCTTGAGTCGATGCATGCCACCAGATTCAACAAGAATTGGTTTTGAACTTTTAGGGCTCGAACTCGGATTTAAGATTCGAGGAGCATTGAATAGATTCGAATGAAACCAACGATGGATTAGGTGTGAGGGGGTATGGTGGTTATGTGGTATTGATTTGGGATCGATTGGGTGAGTTAGAGTTTTGGCCTTTCTCTTCGATTAAAGATTCGAAGAGTTCCGTTAGGATTTGAGGGAGGGGTTTTGGAGATTTGGGAAGATGAGAAGGAGGGGAGTCTATGGCGTTAATTTGGGGTCGATTGGTGTACCGCCGGCGGCGGAGACGATTTCCGGCAGGCGGTTCCGGCGGAGGCAATGAGGTCCGGTGAAGGAGATGAGAGGGGATAAGGGGTTGGAGTTTCGGACAATTATATACGTGAAGAACCCCAGTTCCTGGCAGTTAGATTAAAGATCATAGATGGCTGAGATTTACTTCAGCCTAAACGGCACCGTTTGGTTAGGGTATGGGACGGACTAGGTTGGGGCCAATCTGGGCCGGATCTGAGGGGAAAAAATTGTTGGGCCTGGGATTGTTAAAAACACGAGTTGGCCCAGTTTTGGGTCTTTACAAATGAGACTCAATTTTTGATTTTCTTTTCTTTTTCTTTTCAAATTAAAACTCAAAATCTAAATTAATTCTTAATAACATTATCCTACCAACTTAAATTACTTAACTCTAAATGACAATTACCACAAATAATTAAATATCCAATTAAAAGAAAAACTACCAAAATTCGATATTAAAAATTAAAAGTGCAAAATAAACTATATTTTTGTAATTTTTTCCATTTTTATAAAACAAACTAATTTGCTAATTAATTCTAAAATGTAGAATTAAATCCTAAATGCAAATGCAACATATTTTTGTATTTTCCATTAACTAAATAAAATAAAATGCCACGAAAATCCACAAAATTGCAAACAATGGAAGAAATTGCTTTGTTTTGAATTTATGGGAGTAATTCATATAGAGCAAAAATTGCGTGCTCACAGCTGCCCCTCTTTGCTCGAAAACACGAAGAGTTTTCGTGCAAAGATAAGTGAGCGGATACGAGCGATTTTTTGCCCGTTTGAATACTCCATGGGAAGAATTTTTGAAAGATTTGACCGCACCCTACTTCCGAGGTTGTCTACATATCCTTGGCTAAAAAGGAATCAGGTCAGTGTAGTTCAAGAATGTCTGGTAGCTGGGACTACCATGAAGCTGTGATTTCACTGTTGTTGTTGCTGCTACCACTACTTACTAAAACCCCTTATTACACCATGTCAGAATACAAAGAAGCTAGGATAGACTATGATCTATGCATTACAAAAATCTTATCTATCTCTTCAAACTAGTTGACTTATATTCTCCTGGTGAAATCCATTTGTTACCGCCTTGAATTATAATCTGAGATGTTTTCCCTTTCTCCAGGTGGATGCCTAACTGCTGAACTTGATATGTATTCCCATGCTCTCCAGGCGGGCTCCTGATTGTTGAACTTGAATGTATTCCCTGCTCTCCAGGCGGGCTCCTGACTTCCAACTTGAATGTATTCCCATACTATCCAGGCCGGCTCCTGACTTCAGCAAAACAGACAAAAACAAAGAAAATTTTCTGCCCCAGTTTGGGTATGTGGACCCATGTGTAAGTGTAAAATGAATCACATTGCCGAATATCAAAGAATTTTAAAAACCAAAACTTGAATTGTACTCCCTTGTTCTCCAAGCGGGCTCCTGACTGCTAAACTTGAAAGAATTCCATGCTTTCTAGGCGGGCTCCTGACTTCAACTTGAAAGTATTCCCTGCTCTTCAGGCGGGCTCCTGACTTCAACTTGAAAGTATTCCCTGCATTCCAGGCGGGCTCCTCACTTCAACTTGAAAGTATTCCCTACTCTTCAGGCGGGCTCCTCACTTCAACTTGAAAGTATTCCCTGCTCTCCAGGCGGGATCCTGACTTCAACTCAAAAGTATTCCCTGCTCTTCAGGTGGGCTCCTGACTTTAACTTGAAAGTATTCCCTGCTCTCCAGGCGGGCTCCTGACTTCAACTCGAAAATATTCCCTGCTCTCCAGGCGGGCTCCTGACTTCAAAATAGACAAAACAAAGAATTTGAGAGCTAAAACTTAAATTGTACTCCCTTGTTTTCCAGGCGGGCTCGTGACTGCTGCGCTTGAAATGTATTCCCTACTATCCAAGTGGGCTCCTGACTACTGACTTGAATGTATTCCCTGCTCTACGGGCGGGCTCCTGACTGCTAACTCAAAATGTATTCCCTGCTCTCCAGGCGAGCTCCTGACTACTGACTTGAAATGTATTCCCTGCTCTCCAGGCGGGCTCCTGATTGCTGACTTGACATTCTTCTCCCTGTTCTCCAAGCGGGTACCTGATTTCAACGAACTAGACAAAACAAAGAAAACTTTCTGCCCCAGTTTGGTAGTTGGGCACATATGTGAGTGTTAAACTGAATCATATTACCAAATATTACTAAGAATTCGAAAGTTAGGTCCCATTATCCAGGGGGTCCTAGCAACTCTTAACTAAACGACAATTTTAAATCTAAGCTATATCTTTTAAAGGCATGACTTCCGCTACATCTTGTTATCTAAGAAGGTCTTAAACTACTCCCCATTATCCAGGAGGATCCTGAAAATAAAAGGTCAAGTTTTATCTTAAGGGTGACAACTTTTATGGCTGAATTATACTACCCTGCAGTAGAGTCTATGCTAAATGTTGTTATCTAATCGAAATATTAAAGCTAAGTCCCATTATTCAGAAGGGTCCTGGAAACTCCTAATTGAATCATATCTTGAACATGCAAACTTCTAAGCTAACTTATATTCCTTTGGGATACATTTATGCTAGATTATGATATTTCTGAACTTTAAACTAGGTCCCATTTTCCAGGAGGGTCCTGAAAATCAAAAATCAAACCTGTTTGGTGATTGCCTTTCTCCACGGAAGGTTTCTCCGAAACAATCGAAATTTCCTGCCCCTGTTTTAATCAACGAAAATTTTGTCAGTTTTAAAATGTGGTGGTTAGTTGATGGCATTCTTGCTGAAGGTCTCGCCGCTGCATTGTTTTGTTTAGACTGGCTTCTCTGAACTGGCCCTGAACCGCTTGACTTTTCGACTGACTTTCAAAAACCCATAACTTAAATGACCCGAGTGTTCTATCCCCGAACCGTTGTTTCACATCTCTGACCCCTTTAACTGAACCTCTGCATCTCCCATGAAATTACCAAATCATTTTGCCGATGGAACTCTTGCTGGCATTTTATCCCCTTTTACATCATGCTATCTTTGGTATGCTCTGGTCGCACTGTGCTTTGCAATCTTGAAGCTAGTAGTGAGCTTTGAAATTCCTTTTTATTTGCTTAAACAGAACTGACATTGGGAACATCTTAGAGAAATAAACCCAAAGAAATTAAATGCAATGACTTTCAGAGTTAAGGATAAGGAAGTCCAAAACTAGAAGACTATCTGAAGAGAAAAAGAAAAGAGACTTATCTGAGCGGAACAGCTGGCACCAATGATCATGACATGCAATTTGGATTAATCGGTCCAATCTGTCCAACCAATCAACTTTCAGTTGCCATACTTTGTTGCCCCAGAATTTCCATAACCTGATTTCTTCACCTCAAATCCCGACCTTGTTCATCCTACGGTGCCTTGAAAAGTTTTCACCAGCAGACCTCTCTCATTCCTTCATCTGTCAACTCACTTTCGCCTTAAGGTGCCCGTGAGGGTTTTCACTAATAAGACTCTGTCATTTTTATTTCTCTCGGCTCCCGTCACCTTACGGTGCCCGTGGGGGTTTTCACCAATAAAACTCTCTCATTTTTGGTTTCTTTTCCCTATTCGGACCAGAGTGTTGCCCCATGATATGAATCACCTCTACCTGCTCGACTTGGCATTTCTCGAGGACTGATCGGAAGATCTTTCTTTGGATTGTAATGTGGCTTTTGGATATGCTTAGAAAGAGAGGGTATGAAAAGCTCAAAACAATTTGATTGGGTTCAAATTTACAACCTTCGGAATCAGATTTCTAATAACAACCACAACTTCTGCCCCAGTTTCTTGTTTGGGGACTTTTGGATTTTTATTTTGATGGGACCGAACCGTGAGGCTTCCTACATATCCTTAAAAGGAATCAGGTCAAATGTAGTTCATAACATAGGAATTACTTTGTTGTTGTGATTTTCTCTTTTCTCTTTCTTTTCTTTCTCTTTTTTGCTTTCTTTTTCTCTTTTTGTTGTTTTTCTTCTTTCTTTTTCTTTTTATTCTTTTCTTTCTCTTTCTTTTTTTTTTCTCTTTTTCTCTTTTTTTGTTTGATTTTCATTTTTCTTCTCTCCCTTTTTGTTATTTTCTTTTCTCCTTTTCCTTTACTTATCTTTCACGCTTGTGTTTCTGATCTTTGCTGCTTATTCCGAAAGAGGGGTATGAAAGAAAACAAATAAGGCTCAAGAGGGGTGACAAGGGATAAAGTGTTTGGATAGCAGAACAAAATGCCTTCGTCATCTCAATATTCGAAACACGCTAAATACAAATAAGTACAATCAAAGAAAGAAATCATACATAGTATCTCTTGACTGCATCAGAATTGATAGCCATTTCTACATATTTGTCTTCTACATCTGTCAAATACAATGCACCATTGGACAACACTTTAGTCATAACGAACGGCCCCTGCCAATTTGGGGCGAATTTTCCTTTTGCTTCAACCTGAGGAGAAAGAATGTGTTTCAATACTAACTGCCCCACTTCAAACTTTCGTGGGTGCACCTTCTTGTTGTATGCTCTTGCCATTCTCTATTGATACAACTCGCCATGACACGCTGCTGCCAGTCTCTTCTCATCGATCAAACTCAATTGTTCCAAGCGGGTTTTGACCCACTCCTCATCATCTATTTCAGCCTCCACGACAATTCAAAGGGATGGAATTTCCACTTATGCGGGTATCACTACTTCGGTGCCATACACCAACAAATAAGGAGTCGCCCCTACTGAAGTACGGACAGTAGTGCGATAACCTAGCAATGCAAACAGTAGCTTTTCATGCCACAGCCTAGAACCTTCCACCATTTTTCGAAGTATCTTCTTTATATTTTTGTTGGCCGCCTTAACTGCTCTGTTTGCCTTAGGGCGGTATGGGTAGAAATGCGATGTGTAATCTTGAACTGCTGACATACCTCTTTCATCAGATGGCTGTTGAGATTAGCCCCATTGTCTGTAATGATTACCTTCGGTATCCCGAACCGGCAAATGATATTTGAATGCACAAAATCAACCACCGCCTTCTTGGTTATAGACTTGAATGTTTTAGCCTCTACCCACTTGGTGAAATAATCGATGGCCACCAGAATAAACATGTGCCCGTTGGATACTGCTGGCTCGATCGGTCCAATGACATCCATTCCCCAACCAACAAAAGGCCATGGTGCAGACATTGTATGTAATTCAGATGGTAGAGAATGAATCAAATCTCCATGCACTTGGCACTAATGACATTTACGCACGAAACTAATACAATCTCGCTCCATAGTGAGCTAATAATAACCTGCCTGGAGAATCTTTTTTGCCAGCACATAACCACTCATGTGCAGTCCACAGACTCCAGAATGTACTCCGGTCATGATAGTCGCAGCTTGTCTGGCATTTACACATCTTAATAACCCAAGATCTGGAGTTCTTTTGTACAAAACTCCTCCACTGAAGAAAAATCCACTTTCCAAGCGACTAATTGTTCTCTTTTGATCACCTGTGGCTTGTACCAGATATACTCCCTTTCGGATGTATTCCTTGATGTCGTGAAACCAAGGCTCCCCATCGAGCTCTTCCTCCACCATGTTACAATAAGCATGCTGATCACGGACCTGAATATGCAACGGGTCTACATAAGCCTTATCTGGATGATGTAACATTGACACCAGAGTAGCCAAAGCACCGGCGACCTCATTGTGGATCCTCGGAATATGCCTGAACTCTATTGATTGAAACTGTTGACAAAGATCATGCAAGCATTGTCGAACGGTATGAGTTTTAAATCTCGTGTTTCCCATTCTCCTTGAATCTGGTGTACCAGAAGGTTCGAGTCACCCAAGACCAAGACTTCCTGGACACCCATATCCACAGCCATCCTCAAGCCCAAAATGCATGCCTCGTATTCCGCCATGTTGTTAGTACAGTAGAACCGAAGCTAAGCCGTAACAGGGTAATGATGTCCTATTTCAGAAACAAGTACCGCTCTTACCCCAACGCCCTTCATGTTAGCAGCCCCATCAAAGAAAAGTTTCCATCCTGGACTTTCAATCTGTTCCAACTCATCAATGTGTATTACCTCTTCATCAGGGAAGTAAGTCTTCAAAGGTTCGTATTCTTCATCCACAGGATTCTCAGCCAAGTGGTCGGCCAATGCTTGTGCTTTCATCGCAGTCCTAATCACATAGACAATGTCAAATTCTATGAGCAAGATCTGCCACTTTGCGAGCCTTCCCATGGGCATGGGCTTCTAGAAGATATACTTCAACGGATCCAAGCGAGAGATGAGGTAAGTAGTATAAGATGACAAATAATGTTTCAGCTTCTGGGCTACCCAAGTTAGGGCGCAACACGTCCTCTCAAGCTGAGTGTACTTAACCTCGTAAGATCTGAATTTCTTACTGAGATAATATATGGCCTGCTCCTTCCCGGTGATGATGGCATGCTATTCCAACACACACCCAAAGGAATTGTCCAAGACTGTCAAATACAGAATCAAAGGTCTCCCTAGTTCTGGCGAAACCAACACCGGTGGGTTTGACAAGTACCCCTTTATCTTATCAAATGCTTCCTGACATTTATCTGTCCACTTAACTGCAACATCTTTCTTTAATAGTTTGAAAATGGGCTCACAAATTGTCGTGAGCTGAGCAATAAACCGGCTGATGTAATTCAATCTTCCCAACAGACTCATCACCTTAGTCTTGTTCTTTGGAGGTGGCAATTCCTGGATGGCATTGATTTTTGATGGGTCTAATTCAATACCTCGTAGGCTGAATATGAATCCCAACAACTTTCCAGACGGAACACCGAACGCGCATTTTGCAGGATTGAGCTTAAGATTGTACCTGCGAAGCCTTTGGAAGAACTTTCTCAGATCTCTGACATGGTCAGACTGCTTTCTAGACTTAACAATCACATCATTCACATAAACCTCGATCTCCCTGTGTATCATGTCGTGGAATATGGTCGTCATTGCCCTCATGTAGGTTGCCTCAGCATTTTTCAAACCAAATGGCATGACCCGATAACGGTACGTTCCCTAGGGCGTGATGAATGTTGTCTTTTTTGCGTCTTCTTCATCCATTAAGATCTGGTGATAGCCCGCATAACAATCCAAAAAATAACCAATCTCATGTTTGGCACAATTATTGATCAATATATGGATGTTCGGCAGTGGGAAGTTATCCTTGGGACTCGCCTTGTTGAGGTCTCGATAATCAACACCCACCCTGGTCTTGCCATCCTTCTTCGGCACAGGCACTATATTGTCAAACCAAGTGGGATACAGAGTGACCCGAATGACCTTGGCCTCAAATTGTTTGGTGACCTCTTTCTTAAATTTCACACTCATATCAGTTCTAAATTTCCTCAGCTTCTGCTTGACAGGGGGAATCCCGGATCATTGGGTAATTTGTGAACCACCAAGCCGGTGCTTAGACCTGGCATGTCGTCATAGGACCATGCAAAAACATCTTTATACTCGAACATTGTTTTGATTATCTCCTCTCTAAGTTGTGGTTCAAGATGGACACTTATTTTAGTTTCCCGGACATTATCCTGGTCCCCTAAATTGATTGCTTCTGTATCACTCAGGTTAGGCTTGGGTTTTTCTTCAAAATGGCTTAATTCTTTACTAATCTCTTCAAAGGCTTCATCCTCGTCATATTCTGATTCAACATCACACTCTATTTCTTGAATTACTATATTAGGATTAGATTGGCTTTTAAGACTGGACCGGAGATTCTGCATGCATGTCATATCATTAAAGCCAGCATAAAAAGAACTGTACAAGTAATAAAGGAAAACAAAAATAAAAATATCAAGAAGAGAGGAAAAGAGAAATTGCATTTCATTGAAATTAAAGATAATGGGGTTTATACATCCAAACGGACGGAACATAGAATCTGAATTACAACCCTGGAATAATCCAGATAAATTGAAAGAAAATCAAAGCAAACTACCAAAACTCCCTCCTGGTGGGGAGAGGAGTAGCTTCCCAATTGTTAATCTTTGCACCGGGCCCAACAGGTTGCACACCCGCCTTGTAGAACCCTCTCCAGCTTCCAACACGTTCACATCGGCGAATATCCTCTCGAACCTTTCCACCAAATCTCCATCCACATCAACCACCGAAATGGGAACCGACGTAACTGGGCTTTTTCTTGTGCCATGCCTGACAAATGATCGGGAAAAATGTGGGACTGGCTTTGGAAGGGCCCATGCTCTCTGTTTCATTTTTCTAGCTCTTCTCACGTCTGCAATTGTGAGCTTGAACCCCAGACCAAATGTATCCAAGTTTTTAGGAAGAGAAACAGGTTGTACAATACCTTGCAGAGATGCGCCCAAACCTTTACCCGGTACAAAACCATTTTTCAACATTTCAACGGCTACCATGACTGATGCAGTAGCTACCCTTGGAGTCGGCACGCACTTCCCTTCAGGAATTTTCTCTACCGATAACGTGTCAAGAACCTGATAAACCCATGGTCCCTTATCGTCTTCAAATTCTATGAACGGAATAATGGCATCACTGGGAATACCCAAATTATCTTCTCCATGCACAACAATTTCCTATCGATCCCATTCAAACTTGACCATTTGATGCAGAGTAGACGGGACTGCTCTGGCAGCATGAATCCAGGGTCGTCCTAACAGCAGATTGTAAGAAACAGACACATCGAGTACCTGGAATTCCATAGGAAATTCAACTAGCCCTATTTTAAGCTCGAGCACTATGTCCCCGACTGAATCTTTCCCTCCACCATCGAATCCCCGAACGTAGATACTATTCTTGTGAATTCTTTCATCATCCACCTTCAACTTGTTCAAAGTGGAAAGACGGCAAATATTTGCACTAGAACCGTTGTCAACCAGTACCTGAGTAACCATGGAATCTTCACATTTCACCATTAGATAGAGGGCTCTATTGTGCTCAGTACCCTCCACGGGCAACTCATCATCAGAAAAAGTGACTCTGTTTACCTCAAATATCTTGTTAGCTATCTTTTCCAAGTGGTTTACTGAGATTTTGTCAGAAACGTGGGCTTCGTTCAAGATCTTCATCAAAGCCCGACGGTGCTCGTCTGAATGGATCAATAATGACAAGAGCGAGATCTGAGCCGGTGTCTTCCTTAACTGCTCCACAATGGAATAGTCATGTACTTTCATCTTTCTCAGAAATTCTTCTGCTTCTTCCTCGGTCACCGCTTTCTTCACGAACAATGGATTATCTTTTGATGTCTTAGCTTTTGTCAACTCTTCACGGGCAAAGCATCTCCCCGATCGAGTCAAACCATGAGTCTCACACACTTCTTCTTTAATCTCTTTCCCCTTGTAAGTCACTGTCACTCGTTCATAATTCCATGGGACTGCCTTGTTGTTGACTATGGGTAATTGAGTTACTGGTTTGATAATGATAGGATCTGTGTAGGCGCCCTTCACAATTACCATAGGCTTGTTCGTCACTCCTGACACAACCACTTTTGCTCTTTCATGTTTTCCTGCAACGTCACTTGAAGAACCCTTCTTGACCTCCACGAATGGTTCGTTATTTGCCCCATTCAACTTGATCACAGACTTCTCACTTGATGACTTTTCAAATGGATTGGCTTCGCTAGCCCGAATCATCATGACGGTTTGCGAGGGCTTCTTAGGCTCCCCTCCCTTATGCACTATCTCAATCATATTAGTCTTATGATGGGCCGACAATGGGTTTTGGTTGATGTTGGGTGCCTCCGGGGCTTAGACCTCAATCCTATTAGTATCAATAAGCTCTTGAATAGCTGTTTTCAACTTCCATCATTACTCTGTATCGTGACCCGAGGTCCCTGAACATTACTCACAACTCACCGAGTGGTCAAGATTTCTGGGAGGGGGATTCGGCAGTTTAGCCTCGATCGGATTCAACATACCCAACTGTCTCAGTCGGTGGAATAGCCTAGCATATGATTCTTCCAATAGAGTGAAAGTCTTCTGCTTATGCAACCTCTCATTCTTAAAGGCTTGATTTGGCCGAAAACCTGTTCTAGGGGGATTTCTGTAGGTTCTCGGGGGTGGATGGGCATTTTGTGGAGCTAAGTACGGACTTTGTGGAGCTGGGCACGCCATTGTGCGTGAGTGGAAGGTTGGGTATAGGTTTGTGTGTAATGGACGGAAAAATGGGGATCGAGCGGTGGGTAGTAGTGTTGTGGTGGACTATATGGAGTGTGGGGGTAAGTTTGGTGGTAGGGTAGAGGCGTCATAGTAACGTGGAAGGTTCTTGGATCCAACCCAAGCTCCCAACTCAATTGTAGCAACATCCTCTTTCTTCTTCTTCCCGAGTACACCTCCAGTACCATTTTGAATGGCCTGGGTGGTTGCTTTGATTGCTGAATAACTCATGATCTTGTTGGACTTGAGTCCCTCCTCAACCATGCCTCCCATTTTTACAACTTCATTAAAGGACTTGCCCACTGCTGACACCAAGTGACCAAAATAAGTGGGTTCCAAAGCCTGCAAGAAATAATCAACCATCTCACTTTCTTTCATCGGAGGGTCAACCCTCGCTGCTTGCTCTCTCCAACAGAATCCATATTCTCTGAAGCTCTCACTGGGCTTCTTCTCAATCTTTGTTAACGACAGACGGACTGGGATAATTTCGAGATTGTACTGAAAATGGCAGGCAAAGGCTTGGGCCAAATCGTCTCATGTGTACCACCTTCTGTGATCTTGTCTGGTATTCCATTCTAATGACGATCCACTCAAACTTTGGCTGAAATATGCCATCAGCAATTCATCTCTTCCACCTGCTCCTCTCATCTTACTACAAAATCCTCTTAAGTGTGCTACTGGGTCACAATGCCCGTCGTACAGATCAAACTTGGGCATTTTGAACCCTGCTGGCAACTGAACATCTGGGAACAGACATAAATCTTTATAAGCCACACTTACTTGACCTCCCAACCCCCTCATATCTCTGAACAATTGTTCTAAGCTTTTGACTTTTCTAATCATCTCTTCATGCTCGGGATTTTTGGGTGGCTTCTCGGTCTCTACCGGGAGATCAAGATGAGGGGTGCAAGAATATGGTTCTGGAACTTTGAAGGTGGGTTCAGGGGTATATTACTGGTTGTTGTGATTTTGGAACAGAGGTTCACTGGAAGATCGGTGTAATGTGGCAGATGGAGGTGCCACAAAAACAGGTGTAATTGGTGGGGGAGGGTATGGGACTTGTTTGGGTGGTAGAGCTTGAGAAGTATGGGAAGTGGCGTCATAGCATTGTTAATAGAGGGGAAAGGCTGGAGATGAGTTCACAGTGGGAGGCTTCGGAGGTTGGGCTGATGGTGGGATATAAGCAGGGTTGGCGGGATAAACCGGTGGTGGATGCCCCTTTGCCCAGGCTTGGTACATTTCAGTCATTTGCTGCTTTAACTTATACATCTCTTCCATCATTGCATTAACATCTAGTTCTTCCACCTCTTTTGACGGGTCAACAATACTTGTCTCCGGTTCTTGGTTGGCCATATTCAACCTGTCTTTTGATCGGGTGTTGTATGAGTGAGTTTCCAGAATGCCAATCAACTAACCACCTGCCTGGACTCAACACATCAAACAACAACCTTGTTAGCTATTAGGCTTTAATAGATTGGTAACCGCACATTGGGCATGAATACACCTAAGCAGTTAACCGTCTCTATTATGTATTTGATCGGTTGCATGCGTCATCCCGACCTTTTCTTACTTTCAGTTGCAAACTTCCCCCTTTTCTTTTCTTTTCTTTTCCTTCCTTTCACTCTTGTCTCTGTTCTCTCTTTGTTTTTATTCTCTCTTTATTTCTTATTTTCTTTCTTATTTTTCGCTCTTTTTCTTTTCTTTACTCTCTTGTTTTTCCTCTTATTTTCTTTCTCTCTTTTTCATTTGGTTACGATCGAATCCTATGGAGATTGCCTACGTATCATGACCCGCATGAATCAGACCAAGCGTAGTTCTTGGAGATAAAAAATAATAAAACATTTTTGGAATTTTCAAATTTTTTCATAATAAGACTTGGAAATAGACGTAAACAAAAAACTAACAAACTCTGATGAAAGACGAAATACAGACTCAGAAAACAAACAACCCACATACTCTAATAAAAGAAATACAGACTCCAAGACAAACTAGCAAACTTTAACGGAAAGAAAATACAGACTCAAGAAATCACGAATACATCAGTGCCTCAATTGCCCCCGGGACCTGTGGGGCATCATTCGGCCTCGCCGCGAGCTGACTCACTAAATCCCCTTGGAGGTGGAAGAGATTTTCCATTACCTGGCGAACAAAAATCATCACAGTAGCGAAGAACATAGATCTAGTCATATCCTCACAGCTACTGCACTTCATCACGATGTAGTGGGCGACCCTTTTGACTCGCTCTCTTATGACACCCTTCTCTTGCAACAAACACCCAATCTGTTCGGTTCTGGCTTCCAAAGTTTGTTCGGCTACCTGGTTCTGCTCTTGGAGTTGTTGCAAGTCTCTTTCTAGTCGTGCCATTGCCGTATAACACTATTCCCTTTCAGCCTTGAAGTCTTTCGCCTGTCTGATTGTTTTATTCTCCTTGGTGATGACCCTTTTCTTTAGTCCTGCGACCTCATTGTCGTACTTTTCTTTCAACTGCTTAACCAGGTGCGCTCGTTCATCTGCATTTTTAGCCAATTGCCTTCGAGCCCTGGCTAGTTCACTTTCTTCTTTGTTCAAATCAAAACTATAATCACTCACTTTCTGCCTCAAGTTAGCTATGAGTTTCTCATCTTTGGCACTTCGGGCTGGGTTTTCTGCCACTATTTTCATTTTCTGAATCTGGGATCGAAGGGCCTCATTTTCTATGGCTAGCTTTTTCTTTTCTCCTTCGTCCGCCGCGGTTTGCAAGCTATTTTCAAACTGAAGGTCCCTGACTTGTTTTTCCAATTTGCTTATGGTAGCCCTATACTCGCTTTCTTTGGCCAACCATTCCCATTATTCCTATGATGCCTCGACGAATTCCTGAAGATGGGGTCTTTTAGCCGACCTCCCAAACTCAATTTCTCTCCTATACCAAGCAAGGTACCCTGGTGAAACCTCACCTTTGGATCGATCACGCACACAGGTATTGGCTGTTAAGTATTGACATTCGCTCCAGATTTGGCGGACTACTGCTTCATGAAATTGACCGTTAGGTCCGATCTCGACTACTTGGACACTAAGATCTTCATCTCTCGGAACTATCTGGCATCTCTCCAGCTGCCTCAAAACCCGATAAAGAGCATAAGGCTGGATACTCTTGAGTCCCATCAAGAGGAAATAAGGCCCGGTAGATGTCATGTATATGACCTCATCCATAGACAGCCATCCAAACGTCCACTCTATTTGGTTTGTAGTGATGGAACGGAGTCACGCTTCCCATTCTGTGACCCCCTCCGGCAGGCTGATCCAGTTAACCCTTGTGTAAAATTCTTCTATGCATGTCTTCTCTGTCGACCCATAGCTCATAAATTGAGGACGATGGCATAAGTGTTCAATCATCCACATCTGCAACAACACGTTGCACCCCTTAAAAAAGTCTCCTTCGGCTTTGCAGGCTGTGAGAGCGCGGACGATTTCAGCTACTATCATGGGTGCGAGGGTGTTGTTGACCTGAGTAAGCAAAGTATGACAACTCCGGCTATTCCTATGTCAATATTCCCATCTTTTCTAGGAAACACCAAAAGTCCCAAGAAAACCACCATAAATGTGAAACACCTGTGTTCTTCCCACTTTAGGCGGTTTCCTTTGCTGTAGATCTTATTTTCTGGCTTGTTGAATCCTCATATATGACCATATCTGTTGTATATAAACTGCAAAGTACAAAAACCAACTGCTAAGTAGGTTGTGGACCCCATGCTTATTTTCAAAAAGTGTAAGAACTTGTGGACGGCTACGGCTCTTAGAGCAATCGGGTGCTGGTGTCTCAGGGGAATTATGGGATTCCCAATATATCCGGCTATTTTCTTCCAATGTTAGGGTAAGTTCAAAATTTGAGAAATGAAATACGTTGTGGGCCGGGTCCCAAAATGTAACCAACGCCTTTATGATGTCCCCCCTAGGGTTAATCTTCAACAACCCAGTGAGGCCTCCCAAGTATTGATTGACCATGTCTTGTCCCGATTTACCCAAATCATCCCACCACATATGCAACTCCAAAGGAATCTTGTTCACGACTGTCATTGGCAAATTCTAACTTGTGCTCATTCTGCACATTTATTAAGGTGGTTAAGCGAAAATCACGATTCAATTGACTCAAAAACAAATTGACACTTTTTCATTTAAAAATAAAATCCAGTTTTGCGAATACGGCCTTTCAGCACCTCGGAGTCGAAGATTTTAAGGCTGTATTGGCTATCTGATGAAAACCTTGAAAAAATGACCACAGGTGGTTGTTCTTGCAAAAACAACCTTCCGGCGCCCTTTTAGGGACATTCGGCTATTTCTGACAAGAATGGCGTCACCCTAATTATTTTCAAACAAAACCAATTTTTTTTTGTGGCTATTTTTGCAAAAAGGAAGTTGGACCCGATGGGGGTTGCCTACGTATCCCACATCCGATGGGAATCAAACTGGCGTAGTTCGGGCCAATTTGTCAAAATAAAACCAACTATTTTCCCTTTCTAAAACACAAAGACTTTCCCTTTCTTTTCTTTTCTTGAAAACTAAAAAATCTTTTTTTTTCAAAATTTCGGCAGAGTTTCGGTATGTTTGGGACATTGGTTTTTGAAAACAGACACTTATCCCTCTCAACCATCTCATTAACCCTTCTAATTTTTCCTTATAAGTCGGTCGACATGCAAATCCGAAGCAAATGAATGCACAAGTAGCAAGTAAGATGCATCATAATGGTCTTTACATTTCGGGTACACCTGTCCTAGACAGACCCAACCCCTGTGTCAAAATGCACATGATGCAAACAAACTTTCCTACTAGGGATCCGGCATGAGGCTGAGTTATTCTAGGTTCAAAACCTGGGTATATGTTCTAGACTGTGTACCCGAGCGGACAACTCGAGCCGAGGAGGAGGCTACGCACCGGGAACCAAGAGGTCATTCGGCTTAGTAACTTGTCCGAGCCTTTTTCTTATTTCAAGGTATGACACTAACAGAATAGGGAGTCTCGACCAGCGAGCACATCCCCGAAGATGAGAAGAGAAGGGTTTCGTAGCAGTTTATATACAGTTCAGATAATATCAAAGCGGTAAAAGCATCACTTAGCACATTAGGCATATAACAAAATCAGCTAAAGCCAAATATAACAATTTATCTAAGCTCAAATTCTGAACCCTGAACCAGAGATTTTGGGTTCGGTCCCCAGCAGAGTCGCCAGAGCTGTCACACCTCCTTTTTTACTACACCCCCGGAAGGGAGAGTATAAGGGAGTTTTTTCCAACTTAAAGTGATAATCGAAACGGGATTATTTTATTAAAAATTCAGAGTTGCCACTTGAAATAATTATGGTGTCCCAAGTCACCGGTTTTAAATCCCGCATCGAGGAAAGATTGACTCTGAATTACAGTCCGCGAATACAGAAATCCGGGTAAGGAATTCTGTTAACCCGGGAGAAGGTGTTAGGCATTCCCGAGTTCCGTGGTTCTAGAACGGTCGCTCAACTGTTGTATTCGGCTTAATTATCTTATTTTAACATATGTTTTAACCTATGGTGCAATTTTAACTTTATAACCGCTTTTAATTAATTTTAAGAAAAAATTGCAACGTCATTTAAAATACGTCTTGAACCACGTCACATAAATGCACCCGCGGCTCTTGACATATTCTGTCTAACATTGTTGAGATTTGGATTTGGGTCACATAAATGCGCACCCGAGTTTAGGAAGGTAAATTATTAAATAGCATGCCTAAAGCAACTACGCACTTTCAAGTTTGCGAGGGCCATGGAAGTTCTACTAAATGGCGCGCCTCGATTTCTAAGGACTAAAATATTAATTAAGCGAGGGCCACACATTTTAAGATTTTGTTTGTCTTGGTGCACCCCAAATTTAATAGTTTAATTAGTTAACACTGAATGTAGTTTAAAGATTTCGTGTAAACTAACTGAAAATGGCTTGTGTGAGGGAAAGCCCATTCATTACACAAAATGCTTGAGCCAATGCAGGAGGACTGATGGTCCAGCGAAAGCAATGGCCCGGATCTCGTTCGAGGGACTTTCAGAATTGAGCCTCATAATTGAGCCCAAGCAAGCTTGAAGTCGTAGAGGATTTAACAGGACAACAATGAGACCAATACATACGCAAGTAGCTTTGGGATCTGTCTTTAACTTGTCAATAGCCCATTATGTGACATCCAATAATGATTTAACCTTGAAATCGATTATGAGTTCCAATTCTAATAACTAATAGCAGCTAACAGAATTTAACAGTTTCAACATCATACAGACACTGCTAATCACATTACTTTTGCACAGAAATTACATTAGCAAATAAATTACCTACCCAGACTCCTAAAAGGAAACTTCAAACAAACAACTAAAATTCAGAATAGTAATACGGAATACTGCACATGCAAATGCCTATTATGAATGTCCTTGAAAGTCCCTTTATACATATACCCCAATTCAAACCCATAAAATCCAAGTGACTGAGCCATAACTTGTTCCATGTTTCAAACCAAAACTAATTCTAGAACAAAGAGTTTAGCAAGTATTCCCAACACTAAGATAATTACAAACATAGTTATACTCTATTCAACCATAAACAGACTCGACCAAGCTATTCCTGGAATAAATAATACGCATCATGCATGAAATTAAAAGAGACAGAAGTGAGAGTTCAATAGCAACCATCATCCAATTTGTCCATATTTCAGATTCAAGTTTCAGACTACATTTAAATGGTGTCCATAGTGTTTGAGAATACCTGGAAAGCAAAATGACAGAAAAAGGAAGAAGGTCAGCGATAGCAGGACAGTGACAACAGCAGCACTGGAACAGTAACCTCTCAGTAGTTCAAGATCGGTTTACAAAAAAAAGCCAAAATTGGACCATCTTCAACCCAGATAAGTACTTGTGATCTCTCAGGAATTAAAGCTAAACAAGGGAAGCTAAGAAAACTGGGAATCAGGACTCCCAGCACAAATTCAGCTCAGAATCAGCTTTCAGAAACCAAATTAAACCAAACTCATCCCCATATGAATCAAAGATTGCTTCATATCTTCAAAACCTCAATAATTATAGAAAGAAATCCAATGGAACAGTAGTTTCTATGAAATCCTTAGCCGTTTTTCTTTTCTAGATTTTTCTCTTCAAAAATCTATCAAAGTAGTAAAATTTTGCAACTTCTGTATTTTTTTTAGATTTTCCGGCCTTCAAAATCTCTGCCTTGAGCTCTAAGTAATAATGCCTTTATAGGCAAGCTACTAGGGCTGCAGAAATAAGCTAAGTTTTGCACCTAAATCCTTTTGAAGTTTTCATTTTAGCTTAGGAACCCCTAGTGTAAACCTCAGAATTTCAAAATAGTCCTCCACCCCAGCTTCTAGGAAGCTTCCTAGTTCAGTTATACAAGATTCAACAGGAATTGGTTTTGAACTTTTAGGGCTCGAACTCGGATTTAAGATTCGAGGAGCATTGAACAGATTCAAATGAAACCAACGGTGGATTAGGTGTGAGGGGGTATGGTGGTTATGTGGTATTGATTTGGGATCGATTGGGTGAGTTGGAGTTTTGGCCTTCCTCTTCGATTCAAGATTCGAAGAGTTCCACTAGGATTCGAGGGAGGGGTTTTGGAGATTTGGGAAGAGGAGAAGGAGGGAAGTCTATGGCGTTAATTTGGGGTCGATTGGAGTACCGCCGCCGATGGAGACGATTTCCGGCAGGCGGTTCCGGCGGAGGCAATGAGGTCTGGTGAAGGAGATGAGAGGGGGTAGGGGGTTGGAGTTTCGGTTATATACGTGAAGAACCCCAGTTCCTGGCCGTTAGATTAAAGATCATAGACGGCTGAGATTCACTTCATCCTAAACGGCACCGTCTGGTTAGGGGATGGGACGGACCAGGTTGGGGCCAATATGGACCGGATCTAAGGGGAAAAATTGTTGGGCCTGGGATTGTTAAAAACACGAGCTGGCCCAATTTTGGGTCTTTACAAATGAGACTCAATTTTTTATTTTCTTTTCTTTTTCTTTTCAAATTAAAACTCAAAATCTAAATTAATTCTTAATAACATTATCCTACCAACTTAAATTACTTAACTCTAAATGACAATTACCACAAATAATTAAATATCCAATTAAAAGAAAAACTACAAAAATTCAAAATTAAAAATTAAAAGTGCAAAATAAACTATATTTTTGTAATTTTTCCCATTTTTATAAAAACAAACTAATTTGCTAATTAATCCTAAAATGTAGAATTAAATCCTAAATACAAATGCAACATATTTTTGTATTTTTCGTTAATTAAATAAAATAAAATACCACGAAAATCCACAAAATTGCAAACAATGGAAGAAATTGCTTTGTTTTGAATTTATGGGAGTAATTCATATAGGGCAAAAATTACGTGCTCACACCCGATACATCTCTGTCATTTGTTGTTTCAGTTTATACACTTCCTCTTTCAGATTAACATCAAACTCTTCCCCCTCTCTCAACGGATCAATAACACTTGCATACAGTTCTTGGTTAGTCATGATCAACTTATTTTTGGACCTAGTGTTATACGGATGAGTTGCCAGAATGCCAAACAAACTAACCACTTGCCTGTACTGATTTTAAACAACAAACTTGTTAGTGATTAGAGCTTAACAGATAGGCAATCGCATATTGGGGATGCAATGCACCTAAACAGTTAACCATTTCTATTATGCATTCGATCGATTGCTTGCGTCATCCCGACTTTCCTTAATTTCCATTTTGCAACTTCTCTTTTTCCACTCTTGCCTTTCTTTGCTTGATTTAACGTAGTTCTTTATTCCATTTTCTCTCTTGTTTTGTCATTGTTTCATTCCCATAGTTTCTTTTTTTTCTTTTTGGTTATGATAGAATCCTATGGAGATTGCCTACGTATCATGACCTCGCATGAATCAGACCAAGCGTAGTTCTAGGGGATAAGTGTAAAAATAAATAACAAAAACATTTTGGGGATTTTCAATTTTCATAAAATAAAAACGTTTTGATTACAACGACTTATTTAATCATAAAAACTAACATACTCAAAAAAGGGGAACTAACAGACTCCAATAGAAAAATGAAAATACAGACTCGAAAATAGACTAATAGACTCCAACAGAAAGACGAAAATACAGACTCGAATAAAATCATGAATACATCAATGCCTTAATTGCTCCGGGGGCCCACGGGACATCAGTCAGTCTCGCCACGGGCCTATGCGCCAAATCCCCTTGGAGATGATAGAGATCTTCCATTATCTGCGGACAAAGGTCATTACAGTGGCGAAGAACATGGATCTGGTCATGTCCTCACACTTACTGCATTTCATTGTGATGTAGTCGGCGACCCTTCTGACCCTTTCTCTTATGATGCCCTTTTCTTGCAAAAAACGCCCAATCTGCTGGGCCCTAACTTCTAAAATTTGTTCAGCTGTATGATTTTGTTCTTGAAGTTGTTACAGATCTTTTTCTAACTGTAACAGCGCTGCATAACAGTGTTCTCTTTCTACTTTGAAATCTTTTGCCTGCTTGATCATTTTGTGCTCAAGGACGGTGATCTTTTCCTTCAACCCCACAACCTCATTGTCATATATCTCTTTTAACTGTTTAACCAAGCGTGCTCGTTCCTCCACATTTTTAGTCAATTTTGTTCGAGCCCTTGCTAGTTCACCCTCTACCTTGTTCAGATCAAAACCATACTCACTCACCTTCCGCCTAAGGTTATCTATAAGCTTTCCATCTTTTGCACTTCTGGCGGGGTTTTCGGCTGCTATTGTCATTTCCCAAATTTGGGCTCGAAGGGCATAATTTTCTTTGGCTAGCTTTTTCTTCTCACCCTTATCCACAGTGGCTTGCAAACCATTCTCAAATTGAATATCCTTGACTTGCTTTTTCAGCTTTCTTATGGTAGCCCTATACTAATTTTCTTTGGCCAACCAATCTCATTGCACCTGTGCTCCATCGGTGAATTGTTGGAATGGGGCCTTTTTACGGGCCGTTCAAGCTCCATATGGGTTTGGGACCTTTTACCGTACCAAGCTATGTAACTAGGATCCAACTCTCCTCTGGATAGATCTCATACTTTTGTATTTGGCTCTAAGAACCTACATTGATGCCAAATCCACCGCACCCTTTCTTCTAGAAAAGCAGCTTTTGGTTCCAACTCAATGACTTGTCAACTCAAGTCCTCATCATGTGGAATGGTCTGGTATCTACGTAACTGATGCAGAACTCTGTGCGAGGCGTAAGTCTGGATGCTTCGGAGGCCCATCAATAGAAGGAAACACACCTCAGCCAACATATAAATGACCTCACTGACCGAGAGCTAACCGAATGTCCATTCTATCTTGTTTGCAGTCAGGGAGCTCAAATGTGCATACCATGCTTCCTTACCATCCGGGAACTCATAACCCTCCACTCGTTTTTCATGTTTTTCAATGCATTCAAGACCGGTCATGCCACAATTCATGTATCCCGGACGGTGGCAAAGGTGTTCCTCCATCTAGAGTTGTAAAAGCATATTGCATCCTTCAAAAAACTTTCCCCTTAGGCTCGGTAAATTTCCGCCAAGACTATTGGTACAATGGTGCCGTTTGCCTTCTTAGTCATGAAGTCGGCTACCCCCACAAGCCCCAACTCTATGTTCCCATCTTTTCTGGGACAAATCAAAACACTCAGGAACGCCACTATAAAAGCTAATCCTCGCCGATCTTCCCACTTATCTTTGTTTCCCACGTGAATAAGACCGGTATCTGGCATCTTAAAACCTCGGGGATTCCTGTAACGTCGGTACAAGAAATAGAATGTGCAATACCCCTGAGCCAAATTCATGTCTTGAACTTCCTGGCTGATGCTTAGCAGGTCCAAAAACTTATGAGGAGTTACTGCCCTAGGTGCCACCGGGTATTGATTTCTAAGATTCCCATTAAAACCAGCATAGCCAACTATTTCCTCAAGCGTAGGAGTTAGCTCAAAATCAGCAAAGTGGAACACGTTATGTGCTGGATCCCAAAAGGGTATCAAGGCCTCAATTATATCCTTTCTCAGCTTAATCTTCAGCAGCCCAACCAGACCATCCAAAGCTTTTATCACAATTTTTCTGCTGACCTCTCCCAAATCAAGCCACCACATATGTAGCTCTAACGGGATTTCTTCGCGGACTGCGAAAGGTCATTTTCAGTTGTGCTCATCTTGCATATTTATTTAAGGTGACTGATTAAAAGACTGTGATTTGCTTTGACTCAAAAGGAAAACACCCATTTTTGCAAAATTTTAGAAGGAAATCATTCTTGCAAATACAGCCCTTCAGCGCCTCAAGATAATAAAAAAACAATTTTAGGGTTGTTTTTTGTTAATCAACCAAAATTTGAAAAAGGACCCTAGATGACTATTCTTGCAAAAAAAGCCTTCTGGCACCTTTTGGGGCATTTTCGACTATTTTGGACAAGAATGACGCCACCTAATTTATTTATGACAAAACAGCGACATTTCATATTTTTGGGTTATTTTTGCAAAAGTAGTTGGTCCCGATGGGGGTTGCCTACGTATCCCACATCCGGTGAGAATCAAACTTGCATAGTTCGGCCAATTTCGACACAACAGAAAACATAAACTTTTGAAACAAATTTTTTTTCTCTTTTTTTAGAAAATTCACGAGAGTTCCGGGGTACTTTGGGACACCAGGTTTTTCCATAGGCGGGTAATTTACTCTCTCTCTCCTCAATTTGGTTTTTTCAATTTTTCCCTTATTCTAGAAGCCGGTCAACATGCAGTCCGAATCAAATAAATGCGCAAGTAGCAAGCAAAATGCATCAGGATGGTCTTTTGATTTCAGGTGCACCTGTCCTAGACGGACCCAACCCCTGTGTTGAGTCCCCAAAGTCAAAATGCACATGATGCAAACAAGCGTTCCTACTAGGGATCCGGCATGAGGCTATGTTATACTAGGTTTGAAAACCTAGGTTTATTGTTCTAGACCTGGCTTACCCGAGCGGACAACTCAAGCCGGGGGGAGGGGGGTAGCGTACCGAGAATACAGAAGTTTCGTTGGCTTTGCAACTTGTCCAAACCTCGTTCTAAAATTGGGATATAACTCTAACAGAAAAAAAGTCACACGAAGTGCACACTTCCCAGATGATTTAGAAGACTCAGAGAGAGGAGGGTTTCGTATCAATTTATATACAGTTCAACAATATCAAAGCGGTAAAAAGCAACATTTAGCACATTAGGCCCAAACATGTAAATAAAACCAGATAATAAATAAAGCCAAATATAACAATTATTCTAAGCTCGAATTCTTGAAACCTGAACCAGAGATTCTGGGTTTGATCCCCAGCAGAGTCGCCAAAGCTGTCACACCTCCTTTTTACTACCCCGGAAGGGTATAAGGGAGTTTTTTCCAATTTAAGTGACAATCGAGACGGGATTATTTTTGTTTATTCAGAGTCGCCACTTGGGATAATTTATGGTGTCCCAAGTCACCGGTTCAAATCTCGAATCGAGGAAAGATTGACTCTGTTTTATAATCCGCGAACACAGAAATCCGAGTAAGGAATTCTGTTAACCCGGGAGAAGGTGTTAGGCATTCCCGGGTTCCGTGGTTCTAGCACGGTCGCTCAACTATTATTATTGACCTAATTATCTGATTGATCACATGTTTTAGCCTATGGTAGATTTTAATTTATTAACCGCTTTTAATCATTTTTAAGAAGATTCAACGCTATTTAAAACACACCTTGGACCACGCCGCATGAAATGCACCCGCGGTCCACGACATATTTTATCTAACGTCATTGAGATTTGGATTTGGGTCATATGAAATGCACACCCGAGTTTAAGGAAGTTAATTCAAATTATGCGCCTAAAGCAACTACGCGCTTTCAAGTTTGCGAGGGCCATGGAAAATTCAATTAAGTGGCACACCTCGATTTCTAAAGGATTAAAATTAATTAAGTGAGGGCCGTGCATTTTGAGATTTCATTTGGCATGGCACACCTCGATTCCGATTTTTAAAGGAAGCTCGAACTAAGCTTTTGGGGGGCCATAAACTATATCTTACTTAATATGACACCCCTCAACTAATTAAAGGGTCTAACTAATTGAATAAAAGGCTAAGGGAATTTCTAATTTACTTTAGGCAAATGTTTAAGCTAAACTTTAAAAACTAATGAGCTAGTAATAGACAAAACTAATGTTTGATTATTGAGGGGCTCAGGCTGACCATAAGCCCAACGACTGATTGCCAAATACCTTATACCCAACACGAGAAGCTAATGGGCTCAACATGAAGCCCAGATTGATGATCTAATTGTTGAAGGGGAAACTGAACACAACTGGGCCAACGATGTCAGCCCAGTTTCAATATTTAAAAAAAACTAATACTTGAAGTAAACTACATTTTTCATGCAAGTCTGGAGTTTTCAAAAAAATATATGCTAGCAAGTCTTGGCACCTCTGCACAAATGCACCACGAAAACTCTTTAGCTCGAATCTCATTCCATAATAAGATGCAAACCCTAATGTTATATAGTTCCAACACCATCATTCCGTCCTTTAATAGAGTAGAAGGTCGATTTTTAACCAAAACAAAACTAACACGATGTCAAGAGACTGCATCTACTAAACTTAACTGACTGTCAAGTCTTTCAAAGAGTCAATGAGTGCTGATTAATTTCACCACAAACTAAATAGAACCCAAAATTAACTTAAGGTTCTAAACTAATATTTTTCAACAGAAACACAACATCAAAAGCTTCATACTTTTACCTCTGTAATCTACAAGCACAATAGTAGACTTGAAAATCATTTAAGAACCAACACAACACTACCATACAACTTATAGGTTATTCCCTAAGTTATATCCATATCTCAACAATGACAAAAATTCAGCTATTAAAACTAGAATTCAGCTATAAAATTCTTGACATGAATCCTGGAACTACATACTAAGTCTGCATCAATAGCTCATTCTAACAGCAGTAAAGTCATGTAGCTTCAAAAATCAACTAAGCTTCTCAAATTGAATGAACCAGCTGCAGCATTTCGACTAACAAGATTCACATAAGATCCATATTAAGGGCATCAGATGCGAAAGAAAATACAGAACTTCAACACTGGTCCACTAAGAATGTTGCTCAAAAAAATTAAATTTCTCCCCATAACAGCCCAACTACAACAATATTTGAGAAAGAAATTAACCAAAACTAGAACTAGAATGGCAAATAAAAGTCCAAATACATAAGGGTTCGAACAGTAAAGCTAATACCCAAAGAAACACACGAATAGTCTTTGAAGAACATAGATCTATGTTCAACCTCATCCTCATTCATATGCAAGCTCAAATTGTTTACATAGCTTTGATATGCACTTCACATGTTAATGGGATCCGAGAAGTACCTGATTTCAGCAATGTAACAAGGAAAATAAACTTGAAGTTAGGATAAAAGCAGCAGAAATAGACCAGCAGTAAGAGAATCACACAACAGCTTCTGATTCAAGCCATGTCTCAGTTTTTTGCAAACCAAAAACCAACCCAGAAATTCCAGAGTAGAAAACCTTTCAACACAACTATAATAAAAGAAAGAAAATGAGCCAAGTTCAGGGAATCCAAAATTAGACTGCAGAGAGATTTTTCTTCTGATTATTCAAACCCTTTCAGTATTGGTATTTTTTAGTCGTTTCTGATTTTTCTCCAGTCTCCTCCCTTCATTCTACTGAAAAGCAGCCTTATATAGAAGGCTTTAGGGCAACAAAAATAATTTTCTAATCATCAATTACCCTCTTTCCCAATTTCTTTTTTGTTCAACCAGCCCTCTAAACTTTGAACCTACTTACTGAATTCCCCACCTCCCTCTTTCCTAGAAGCTTCTTTGGGCAGTTACTAAAGATTCCCCTGCCCAATTTCTCTAAACTAACCCTTGAATAACTACTATTTACCTTCCTAACCTAAATCAACTATGGGTCAAGCCTACCCAAACAACAAAGTTCTAGGGCTGCTGCTAGGACGGGTCAAAATAAACCAAAGGCCCAAGAATTCCACCCAGCCCATGAGTACTCTGAGACCCCAAACTTTGACCCAAACAAATTAGAACTCAAACAGTGGCCCCAAAAGAACTCAAACAATTTTAATACTAACTATGAAAACCTACTTAATTCTATCCCTTTAACAAAAATTAACAAAGACTAACTAAGGCTACTGCTTATACGGATTTAATTGATTAAAACAGAAATAGAGGGAAAAGAAAAGAAAAAGAAAGAATAGAGGTGGAGGAGAAACAGAATCCAAAAATGACATGGATAAGAAATACCTGAGGTCGGAGATAAACGGGCTTGGAAGGCTTGCTTGGCAACTTCTGATTTGACCCAAAACTGGTATTAGTCGCATGTTCTCTTTGAGAACACACGAACAATACTAGTTTCAAGCCCAATCGTTCATAGAAAACTTGAAAGCTTGAAAGATTTTCTTTTCTTCGTTTTTTTAGATTTGAAACTGACCCGATTTGGTGAGGATTTGGGGGAAATGGTGGTGGATTGGGGCTCAGGGAGGGGTGATGGTTGCATGGTTGGATTTTGGTGGTGGTTTGAGATCCGCCACTGGCCGGAGATGGTGAAGAAGCTCAGGGCGGCGGGTCTAGGGTTAGAGATGAAGGCGAGGGGATGAAGTATAGAGATACGAGGTTATTTGGACAGTTATATAGAAAATAGAGGGGTGTTCCTTGGCCGTTGGATTGAAAGAGATCAATGGCTTAGATCTCTCACTTCACAGAACGACGCCGTTTCAATTTGGGGACTGGACCGCGTATTGGGGTGGAGTTGGGCCAGCCTGGCCGGGTTTGGGGTGGGAAATTCATTTAGGCCTGCCAAATTAGCCTAAATCATAGCCCTTTCCTTATTTGACTCTTTTCAATTCTTTTAATCAATTTTTCCTTTTCCTTTTCAAATTAAATTAAATCCTAAGTAAATCTTAAACTAAATATTTTACCAAATTAAGCTAATTACTCAAAATAACATTTACCACAACTAATTAATTCCAAATTAAAAGAAAGCTACAAAATTCAAAGCTAAATAAAAATACAAAAATGAGTCGTTTTTGTGATTTTTCTATTTTTGTCAAACAAATTAATTTACTAATTAATCTAAAATGTAAAATTAACTCCTACATGCAAATGCAATACATTTTTTTGTATTTTCATGAATTAAACATGTGCAGACAAATGCAAGCAATTAACAAAAAAAATGATACAAAAATCCACGAAATTGCAAACAATGGGAAAAAATTATTTTGTTTTAATTTATGGGAATAACTCATATAGGGCAAAAATCACGTGCTCACATCTAGTACATCATGGTTCAGTTATTGAGGACTTGACCAAATAAGTGAAGAAGATGAAAAAGTCCCAAACCAGCAAAAAGTTAGTGGATAAGCTTAGGAAAGAGGTGAACCGGCTAGCTACAGTTGGGGATTTACCATTTGATATGTTGCTTGACCCAAACTAGCCTACCCTAGATCCATCTACATAGGTTGCACCAGCTGGCCAGTGTGAGGAGTTATGCCTAGCTGCCGACACTGCGGACGCAGTGCGTGCGATGTTTGCCACTCCTGCCACTCCCAGCTATGAAGATGATGATATACAGTTGGCTGACCAACATTAGTTGATGTTGCTGGGGACATGAGATGTCCAAGGATGCTTAGGGAGTTTCTTCGCCCTCTCTCTTTTCACTCTTATTTGTTAAGCATTAGGGACAATGCTTACTTTTATTCGGGGGTGGAGTTTATTTTACACATTTGACAGATTTCGATATATTTGGATTGTAATAATTGGATGATTCTGTTTCTTTTTAGTTTATCTATCTTTAGTTAGTTATTGATTTCACTAGCTTCTTTAATTGTTTACTTTGATTTTTATTTTTGTAGTAGCTTCTTATTATGTTGGCAGTTTTTTTGTTCTTTATAGTAGTATGGATAATAAGCCTTTGATTTTCTTAATGACACGGTTCTTTCCAAATGTAGTCTTTTGTGGGAATCGGGTGACTCTTCCCGAGAATAGATGGTATGACAACCTTCTTGAGGGAATGAGCCCATTTTTGTGTGACAACCTTCTTGAGGGAATGAGCCCATTTTTGTGTTTATGTGATAATAATAGTAATAGTAATGAATAGTAATCAAGTCATTCTCTAAAAAAAGTTATTTATGATTCATTTAGCATCAACACACTTAATTGTGTGCTTATGGTTTGAAACAAGATTTTGAAGAAAATAGCTCTAGTTAGTGACTTTGAAACTATTGAGTTGACTTTGAAAATTATTTAGTGGTTAGTTGGACCATAGTGATCTTTACCTTGATTGTAATTGTTGTAGGCTTTAGACTATCCTCTTTTAAGGTCTAGTTGCATGAAGGGTGAAGTGATTTTTGTTGCTAGTTCAAGTATTTGTGTGAATGGTCTAGAACTTGCCCCAAATGTGCTTCAAGGATAAATTCTAAGTTTTCTTTGTTTGAAAAATGATTGTAGACTTTCCTTGGTCCGTTTGAGCTTTTTATTGCCACCCAATGCTTGTTTTCCCTAGTCAACCCCCTTTGAGATTTTAGCCTTTCTTAATTAGTAACCATGCTACAAGTCTTTACCCGTTTTGTTGTCATCCTCTCTTGGCACCTAGACCTTCCTTAGAACTCTTGTGAAATAAGTGTCTTAAGGCATAAGTTTGGGGGGAGTTGAGGAATTTGAAAGAAGTATCAAGGCACCAAAAAGAGAAAAGAAATTATCTCTATGAAAAGAGAAGGCACGAAAAGAAAAAGAACAAAAAGAAAATGCAAGAAAGAGAATAAAAGAAAGGGTTGATGGAATCAAAAAGAGGTAATTATCCCTAGCATGACCAAGTGTAAAGCCTTGCCAAAAGCACAGCGTACAAGAAAAAGTGCGGTCGCAGAAGTTGAAGTATAGCCGTAGACTAAATTGTGTGGCTTAATAAATCCACCACCTATAGAACGAGGAAAAGTGCGGACCGCACAATTCCTGAAAAAGTGCGGTCGCAGAAGTTGAAGTATAGCCGTAGACTAAATTGTGTGGCTTAATAAATCCACCACCTATAGAACGAGGAAAAATGCGGACCGCATATGGAATTGTGCGGTCGCAAAACCTCCTGAAGGGCATTTGTCAGCGAATTTTGGGCCATTATAAATAGACGGGAAACACTTTTAGGGAAAGTTTGATAGTTTTTTGTGTTGTAGCCATTATGCTTTACTACTTTGGGTAATTTGTGACCATTTGGGGTTAAGAAACACTAGTTTTATCAATTTAGTTTTGTATTATGGCTTTAATTAGTTCTTTTTCTTTGTTTTCTTCAATTCTATTATGAGTAGCTACATTTTCTCTAAGGTTGTGACCCAACCCTAGTGTGTAAACCTTATGGTTGATTAATCTAATGCTTGTTTATGATTGGGTATTTATTATTTAGCCTTGTGTCTGCATTATTTCTAGAATTAATGGTTGCAAATATTGATTTATGCCTATTTAACTTGGCTCTTACTTGAGAAAGAGGGACTTTGTCTAGGAAAACTTGGCTAATAAGAAATAGGGCTAGTTAAGGTTTTGTCTAGCCTAATTAAAGGGTTTAAACTAGAGATAGGGAAGATCTGACTTGAGCTCATATCAACCATTTGAATTGATACCCAATTGGGCTTGAGAAAGCCAATTTTGGCAAAATCGCTCTATAACCGAGAGGTATTGAGTGGGTAATTTAGCGTTGAGAGTTATAATACAGTCCGATCACTAAAACAAGCATTAATGTGATTTACTCATTAGGCTAACACCTAGGTGAAGGTTGCATCACTAGGTCTTTTACCCATTTGATAAAAATAACAAAAATATTTACTAGTCTTATAGTCTTTTTTCTTAATTGATAATTGCTAGTGTTAAATTTTAGAAGTAGATAACAAAACCCCTTATTTGGAAGAGCAATTGAGCTATTTCACCTACGCTCATCAAGTTTACACCATAACACACATATTTAACTTCCTGCAGAATTCGATCCCGACTCTTGTTATCATTAATCACCCACATCCCAAGAGAAGAAAACGCAGAAGCAAATGCATTGGTAATCTGGGTTCGTCCACGAAAAATGAAGGGATTAGATTCTGGTACGGTCGTACAGCTCATGCACTCGGTATTGGATGTGGATGGTTATTATGAAGTAAATGCGACCAGCTTGGTCTGAGACTGGAGAAATGAAATCATCGACTATTTTGAGCATGACAAACTGCCCAAAGAGCTGAAGGTATCCCGGGCACTCCGCACCAAAGTACCTCATTACAGTTTTTGGGGAGGATAATTGTACAGAAGATCATTTCAAGGCCTGTTGGTCCGATGTTTAGGAACCTTAGAGGCAAATTACGTCATGAGAGAGGTTAACGAAGGAATATGTAAAAATCATTCAAGTGTAGACTCGTTGGTGAAACAATTAGTTAGGGTAGGATACTACTGACCCCATATGGAACAAGACGCTAAGGCGTTCATTCAGAAATGCGACAAGTATCAACTCCATCCGCTGTTAGTACACCAGCCGACAAAGCTATTACACTCGGTATTATCACCATGGTCATTCATGAAATGGGGGATGGACATAGTCAATCTGTTTTCGCCTCCCGATAAGGTAAGGTTTCTTTTGATTTTAATTGATTACTTCTCTAAGTGGGTTGAAGTAGGCCCTTACCAGAAAATCGGCGAGCGCGAAATAGTCAATTTCCTATGGGAAAACATAATTTGCCGGTTTGGAATACCGAAGGAGATATCCTGCGACAACAGGACATAGTTCATAGGCGCAAAGGTCACAAATTCCTTGAGGACTTGAAAATCAAAAGAATCACATCTTCGCCATACCATCCAAGCGCAAATGTCCAAGCGTAGTCAACGAACAAGGTGATTATTCAAAACCTCAAAAAGAGATTGGAATCAGCCAAAGGCAAATAGTCCGAAGAGTTATCGGGGGTGCTATGGGCATACTGGACAATGACCAAGTCAAGTATGGGAGAGACACCTTTCTCTCTCGTGTACAGAGTAGAAGCTCTTATCCCGGTAGAAGTAGAAGAACCTACATTGAGGTACTTCTGGGCAGACAAAGAAACAAACAACGAAGCATTGGTAGTCAAATTGGAGCTGTTTGACGAACACAGGGACTTGGCACACAAAAGGATGGTGACCTAGAAATAAAGAATGGAAATATACTATAATCGAAGAGCCAATATCAATTATTTCAAATTAGGAGACTTAGTTTTAAGAAAAGTGACTCAAAACACCCGAGGGCTCAACGCAGGAAAGCTGGGTTCGACGTGGGAAGGCCCCTATCGGGTTTCATCTGTCACCAGAAAAGTATCATATGAACTGGAAAACCAAGACGGAGTAAAATTGCCAAGAAACTGGAATGTGACCCACCTCAAAAGGTATTATTGCTGATGAGCACCACTTATACTGAAAGTATGTGCTGCACTCTTTTTCTCTTCATCTAGTTTTTGACCTAATTGGGTTTTTCTAGCATGGTTTTTAACAAGACAACAACGGAAAGCATACTACGAAGGAAATGCCATTGGTAGAAATAAGACCTTTAAATGATAAGGCATAAAAACGTCAAGCCACTACAAGATGGTTAGATAATTTTTGGCTCGATAACAAAGTTCTTAATGGGAAACGAAGCTTACTATTGGACCGAAGGCTATTCAACCTTTCACGAGTGTTCCTTCTCTACAAGCCACTGGGAGTGGTTAGATAATCTTTGGCTCGGTAGCAAAGTTCTTAACAGGAAACAAAGCTTGCTGCCAGACCAAAGATAATCCAAACCATTTACCAGTGGAATCCTCAAAAGAGCAAGACTTCCAGTATTCTATATCGCATTCCTCGCATTCAAACACTGGTGTAGGGGAAGGGAATGATATAAGAATACGACAACCTGATTGCCATAGAAATCGAGACTACGAAGTCCGGTAACAAATATGTTTCATTCGGACCGGGGACTGCATAGCCAGCCCCATAGAAACAAGTTGTACAAATTGGCCACATGTAATGACAATCTCTTCTCTTTCAACAAAATGAATGCTTATGTACTTTTGAAGATAGAATGAATAAAACAAAATCCTTTTATTTTTATCTTGTTTCTTGTCCAAACAATAAATCGATTTTATCATTTGAAAGTTAATCAAGTACTTCAAATGCTAGTGCCAGAATGAACAGGAGACGTCCTCTTCAAGAGCACCGTAAACATAAGAGGGCCCTCTATTATGAAACCCTCACAGTAAAGGGTTGGTTCTGGATAAGTTTATGCCCGGAACTCAAATGCTATCAGGGAAATATGCACCCGAAACCTTGCATAATTTGACACAATAAAGTAAACTTTGTGCAATGCTTAAACGTAAAGCACTTTTATATATCAAACGTGCCAAGTAGCACAAGTACAAAAATATGAAAAGAAAACAACAAAGGTAAAAGAAAGCCAAAAACTAAACTATATCACCCCAGAAATCGGTAGAAGAGAAATATTTGCGCCCCTAGGAAAAGTAGGCGGATCTGTCGTCGACTCGGGATCTTGACCTTCATTATCCTTTTCAAGTTCCTCCTTGGTTCCAGAGAACTCAGAATTGAAACTTGAAGAGTTAGTTGCATCAGGCTGATTCGGGAGGCGTCTTCGAGCAGTTGACTCCGGCTCTCGGGCCTTGGCGATTTTGGCATCAATATCAATGACGCCCACATTGGCCTATTTCAAGGTTTTTCTCCTCATACTATACATAGAATGTGTTTTCCAATAATGAGGGAATCTTCTATACGCTGAAGTTTTGATTTATGCCGCTCAACCTCGGTCAAAAATCCATCTCTCTTGGATCTCGCGGCGCTAAGTCTAAGATCAAAATCACGGATAGTGGTTATATGAACCTTATTATGTTCCATGATCCTCTTATACCTATCCTCCATCTGGGCACGCTTCTCCTCGGCAGCAGTGACCTCTGCAATCTTTGAATTCAAGGCTGCCTCCAAGTTATTTACTCGCTCGGTGGAGGCAGCCTTGCGCTCGGCAGCAACAAACACAATATTTTAGACCTCAGACCATTTAGCCTTGGCTTCTTGAAACTATACGTTTAACTAGGAGGCTTCTTGGCTGAGGGCCATCACTTCCTGCTTGCTCTACTACAACCAGGTCTCCAACTCACCGGCTTTAGCAGTTTGTGCTTCCAGCACCGGGAGGCGGGCACCAACTTGGTCCCTCTCGGCCAATAGTTGATCCTCCTCAGATTTAAGCTTTTCTTTATCGAGGATCAACTTCTAAAGGCCCTCAGAAGCAAGAAAGTTGGCCTGTGAAGCAAAAATCCAAGTTAGAAATCATGTCATAGCAAGTCAAAAAAAAAAACAAGCAGTAAAAAGAACAAATATGTTACTCATGCTGCATTATGCATGACATTATTTAACAAACACTCTCCCGAGAGAGTGTATTTTCTTCTTATCCTTTTCTGAAGCCAACTGGCTTTAAATAGTTGGCAAGTTCCACCGGTAGGGACATTAGATGGCACTCGATAGATACCGAGAGAAAAACACTCCTCCTCCTCTGGGGATCTGCAGAAAAGGGCGAATAATTGTGCCCCAAATTCCCATGGTCTGGGCACTAGGGAGTAGGTACATCCTCCTCTCGGATGTCTACGGCCGGTGGGGATGATGTAGCAGTTGCTGGTGATGATGGTATGGCCGACGTGGAAGGAGATGAAGCTGATGGTGTTGTGGGTTGAGAAGCAACTATGGCAAAGGCAGTGCTGGTTGTTGGTTGCTCACCAACCGAAGACCGAAGAGGCCTAGTACTTAGCCTTATGGTACCGGGAGCAGCAATTGGGACTCGAAAAGGAGAATTGACATTTTCTACCAATTCAAACTCTCCCTAGAGCGCTTGGGCATCGTCCCTAGTTGGGGTTATAAGCTCTTTAGATTGAGCATTTTGCTGCGCTGATGAAGGTCGTTGTCTCCCTTGTAGGGAAGCCCCTTCATCACTAACTTCCCCGTCATCATCAATCACCACAGTGACTGCAGCTGGCTCAGGCGTGGCTTTTTTTACCTTTTTATTCTTGTCCTCGATCGAGGAAGAAAATTGTCTTTTTGTTTGCTTGTTCTTCGGTCGGGGACTCTAAGAGGAAGCGCTTTCATCGGAAGCAGATACGATGGCGCCAGTTCGGGTGAAAGCCTCCTTCAGCAACCTCGCAACCTCCGCGGGATCAGCCAAAACATCCTCCTTAGGGATGGTAATAGAGCCCTGCGAGAAACCTGAATTCAACGAAAAAAGAGGTTAACCAATTTTCTTATGTACAAAAATAAGATGAGGACAAAATCAGTTTCACAAGTCAACTTATCATGATTTTTGGCCTTCCACCCATATTTGGGGCCAGCTCTTTCCAATGGCGGGTCTCAAGCGTAGTAATGTCCAGAATCTTCTAAACCCACTAGTCCAAGCCTTCAACTCTTGATGGTGTCCACTGAGTTGCTAAAATAATAAAAAGAGAAGGATCAGCAATGACATGAGATAACCTTTTTTCAGAAAAAGACAGACTTTGAACTTACATGTATGAGTCCAGAACTTAGGGAAAGATAGAATTGTGGCCGAGATTATATCCCTGGTGGCAACAATGATAAACCGCTTCATCTATCCATGGTCGTTGTCGTCATCCATGCTGATGAGAAAAGCATGGTGGCCACATTTGCTAAAATTTATTACTCTCACACGTAAAATCTTGGGGGAGTAGATATTCATCATGCGAGCCAAGATGAGATCCTCCTTCGTCTCCTGGCATAACTTCCATAGACAGACCACTATTCGCTACACAGAAGGACCCACCTGTGCCAAGCAAACCTGGTATTTGTTGCACATCTCCAAAATCACGGGGTCAATTCCCCCACTCAAAGAAAATGCACCCAAAGTAAATAGGTATGTACAAACGTACATGAAACCCTTCTTCGAGAAGATTACTTGTTCCACTAGTTCGGGAGCAATGATTTTTAGACCATGGCAATCACAATCCTCCTTCACAGCAGGAATATTGGAAGGGCGGATGAAAGAAGGGTATATTCCAACAGCCCAAGTGCGAGAACTTGAAGAAGAAAACTTCTCTTCAAAGTCCTTGGTTGTGTTGAGTCTTTTGGGAAGGACAGTGCTCACCGTAGGAGGTTCAGCATCAACGGTAATTTTTTTGTCTTTGTTCTCCTTCAGACCCCCACTGAAGAGAAACCTGAGTTCTTGGAAAAAGAACCCATGATCAGTAGAAGGTGATATGTGTTCTTTGAAAAAAAAGATTAAAGAAGAGTGAAATCAGGAAAAAGTTGAATGCAAAGAAGTTGATAGAGTTTATAGAACTGTGAATTGTAAAAGAAGAAGAATGAGGCGTATAAGTAAAAGAATAGGGAGCTAAAATCGTGGCCATGATTACCTTAAGAACCAGTGAAAATATTACAAAATCATGGAGTAACACGTGTTCGGGGTATTAAATACGGAAAGACGTGCGTCTAATCAAGCATCAGAAACTTTTCAAAAGGGTTCAAAAAAATTTTCGCCAACAAAGAAATCTTCACCAACTTCCCGATGACACAAAGATGTGCCACCGGAAAGTAGGAGGACTATCTGTATAGGGTAAAATCGATTCACATTAAATACTCGAATGATAGAATGACTCGTAGAGCCGGAGACAAACGGAAGACGAAGTTAGTGGAAATTGAGACCGAGTATAATAGCTTCGGTTGGCACCGGGAAGACCCTAAAGGGGACATTGTTAATGAGGGCAAACGAATATTTGCCACCAGATGACATTCAATGAAGAATATTCATCGGTATTAAATATACGACCCGTTACAGAGAATTTTAGCATTTATAGCATCTCATTATATATTCATCAATGACCCCCATTATTGTCATGTAAGAGGGGGCTTGATCCTAGGACCTTGTTCCCTAGGTATAACTATAAATAGTGACTTCAACAGCCATGGGGATGAATTTTCTCACAAACTTATGCTACACATTATTCCAAGCTAAATAATACTTTATTTTCTCTCTTACGATACTCTTATTTGCTGCCTTCGAAAGTCCAGCTCCCGGAACCAAGCTATCTACTATTTTATCTCGATTCAACGCTAAGTCTTGCATTTTATTTAATTTATTTATTATTTTGGGATCAAATCGATTGTCTATAAATCACGCTATAAATTCAACTCTACTGTTTTACGGGTAAACAAGTAGAAATTCAAAATCTATTTGAAGAATATTAGAGCTTCATGATGATAAAGTGTTATGAAATAAAAGCAATTTAGTAAAATATAAATAAGAAGCGGAGATACAAAGAAGGAAGAACTTTTTCTTCTTCAATTTGTGTGCTCTTACCCATATGTTACAAAAACTTTATATAGGCATAAAAAGTGAAAATTACTATTGTAAAATAGTGAGAGGAATGATTACTATACGTAAATGTAATGGGACTCATCATGGGCATCCACATCTACCATTTTCAACAATATGTAACTTGTTAAATTAATTTTTGATTGTTACAACAATACCTTTTTTTTTTATTAACGCCAGTACGATACAAATTTAGAGCTGACATGTAAGTAGGTGGAGCCCATATTATTATCAACTGAAAAATTTGACCAAATACATCGATATCCCCTTAAACAAACTTTTCATACTTCTTGCCGGAAAATGAATATTTTTGCCGAAAAAATTTCCCGGTGGATCTTCCAAAAACCCTTCAGATCTGAAAGCTTTGCGATGAGACCAAATGGGTTGCACGTCAATTTTGTCAGCACAAATTTATTCCAACAAGGCAATGTCGGGTATGTGCTTAACTTGTTTGGTGCACTGGATAAATAAACTAACACCCAGAAATTTGTTCTTATTGCAACAAATTAACAAGAAAACTTTTGAATGTTCAAAGGTTGTTTTTGTTTGATTGGTCATTAAGAAGGTATTTTTGGTTCCTCTTATATTGTGATGGGCGGGGTTTCGCGTGAAGATTTGACATCGACACGCGGTGATCGGCGACAGTTGCTATGGCGTTGTCATCTTCTCTTTGCCCCATTTTACACAGATCTGAGCCTCAAGGATTTTCAGTAAATGATGGTCACCCCTCTCTGCCATGTCCATAATTTCTCCACTATTAAAACCAACAATGCTTTGAAAAAAGAAGAACAATAAAAAGAAAATATTGAGCCATCTCAGCAACACTCCTTTATCTCTATAAAAATGGCTATTATGCTCTTTCTTTTTCTGCTGTTACAATAACTGATTTGCACAAATAGCTGATCTTCTTCACCAGAAATTTTTTCTCCACTCATTTTGGTTCCAAAAAATTTCAGTAGTTTTAACCTAGAAAGGAAGAATGAAGAAAAAGAAGAAGAAAAAACTAATTTTCTGGAGAAGAAGAAAGAATTGATTTTTTCGGCGAGGAGGAATTGTTGGGGAAGATGACGACGCTCAGGTGGGGTTCTCGTTTTAATTTTTTTATTATAAGTTGATTAAGTTAAATCCACATGTCCTCGGCTTATTCGTTATTGTGGTGTGTGAATTACACGCACATTTTGTGTCTAAACGACACTGTAAGGGTCTGGTTAAAATATTAAAATGGAACATAATTAAAATATAGTGTCTAAATGAAAAGTATGAACAACTTTAAGGATATGTGGATGTATGGCCTAAATTTTTTGGTTTAACATGTCATCGACTTCTACATCTATTTTGTAGAGGGCCATTTAACTAAGAGGGTGTTTGGATTGACTTATAAAAAGTAGCTTTTAAGCTAAACGCCAAAAGTCATAAGTTGGTAATATCCAACTTTTAACTTTTGGCTTATTTGTATACTTTTTATGCCTAAAAGTAAGTGCTTTTAAGCACTTTTTATCGTTGTCAAACACCACGCAAACTAAAAAAGTGCTTAATAGCCAATAAGCACTTAAAATAAGTCAATCCAAACACACTCGAATTCACCCCAAATAAAAGTGAGATCTATAGGTAGGGATGCTCATGGTTCAGTTTGGATCGGTTTTTCCCTTAAAAGAAACCAAACCAAGTAAGTCGGTTTTTCAAATATTAGAACCAAACCAAACCAATTAAGTCGGTTTTTTCTCAATTCGGTTTATGTCGGTTTTTCGGTTATTTGTCGTTTTTTTCTTAAATATAAGACATACACTACCAAACACATATTTCGGCGACCACATTTTCAACGTAACGCTATCAAATCAATTGCCCTTTGAGAATTCTATTATTTACCAAGATATATTGATGATAATTGAATCAAATAGTGATGAATAATTTAAGGACTCAATTAAAAATATATTATTTTTAACATGAAATAGATTCTTACACTTAACAAAGGAAAACTATCAATCAAACTAGAATGTAAAATGTAAATAATTGTACTAAAAGTGCAAACGATTAACATTTACTATAAAATTTTTGAAACTTTATATAAAAGTATACACATATATAGGTGTAATAATAAATTTAAAATAGCTACTCCTATATTCGGTTTGGTTTAGTTTATTTTTGATTAAAACTAAAACCAAACAAAATTTGATCGGTTTTTAAACTTTAAAACCAAACCAAACCAAAAAGTATTGATTTTTTTTTGTTTTTGTTTTGCTTTGGTTTTCGGTTTGGTTACATTTTTCGGATTTACGTTAACAACCCTATTTTATTATCAAAAATAAATTTAAAAAATAGAACACCAATCTCTGTACTCACACGGGCAGTTGTGTTCCTCAGCTTAACTATTTTTCCAGTTGAAGATGCGAATCGAAAGAAAAGCGACATGAAGCGGAGGAATTTCCGAAAGAGAAGTATAGCGGACGACGGGGAAGAAGATTCAGCAACTAAGATTAACGACGTGTCCGACGACGAGGAAGAAAGGAGGTGAGTTCTGTTCACTCTTCATTTGGTTTTCACTTCAATATAGTTTAGGGTTTTTCAATTTTAAGGTGTTGCGCCCAAGCAGGTTGGCTTTAGAGGAAGTGAAGTTTCTTCAAAAACAAAGAGAGAGGAAGCTAGGAATCCCAGCTGTATCCTCCTCAACAGCACAAGTTGCACAAGGCGGCAGTGGCGGCGGCGCTAGTAATAACAGTGCAGGTGGTTTGGTTAGGAAGGTCAACGATAAGGGTGAAGGAGATGTGGAGAAAGATGAGTTGGTACTGCAAGATACTTTTGCTCAGGAAACTGCCGTGTTGGAAGAAGACCCCAACATGTAATTCTCATCCCTCTTTAATGTCTATCATTGAAATAGCTGCTGAATCTTTCAACCTTCACGTGTAATCAATTACCCTAATGTTGTTGAATGCCTGTGGTCAGTGGCTGATGTTGCTGCTAAGAATTTTAAGAAGAATTAAGCTAAATAGCCGCCCACCCACCCAACTAAAAATAGCTGGCCGATGTTAGTTATATATGTATATATATATATATATATATATATATAATCTTGTATAATCAGTATGTGTATAATTAGTATATGATCTACGTATACTAGTTAAGAAAAGTAGACAGTGAATCTGCCCGGCTATTTGTGTAAATATCCCGAATTTTAAAAGTATAGCGAGTTTAGGCTAAGAATTTTAAAGGTTAAACCCATTAAGTAAAATCTTGGATCCACCTCTGCCTATGGCGTTGCATTAGATTGATTGTTTCCTCTTTGTAGTTTTTTAATTTCTTCCAAACAACCGTTGCCTTCATCTTAATACGACTTAATAGCAGTAACTATCTCTGTAAGCAGTATATGGTAGTGCGGTGAACTATTTTTGCTTATCAATTGGAATCTGTCATCTCCTTTGCATATGGAGCCTAAAATGATACTATTAGGCTAGAGATGTCAGGAAATATCTTAATATTTTTGCTATTCAAATTCCTTGCCATGGTTACTACCAGGTGAGTGCAACATTATTAGAGGTGTAATTGAAGGTAAAGTAGGTACCACTTTTGAGTTTTATCATTAGTAAATACATGCTTTGGTGATCTATGCAGTGACGTTGATAAACGCCCTGCAAAGGCCGTATCTTTGCTCGGAACAGTGGAAGAAGATTGACTCCCTAGTTTACCTGTGTTTCAGATCACTGCCCTTTGCGTAACCCCTTTGTTTACTCCCTTTGTTTTTGCTAGTGGACGAAACCCTCTTAGAATATCACATTTTGGGAGAGATATCCTAGCTTCTCCATTACACTCATTAATGCTTGGAAGGTGTGGTCACTGGTAATCCACTCAGCAATTGTTGCAAAAAGCAGCAATAGCGCAAAGCAGATCTCAAAAGTTCTAATAAGATACATATTGGTCATGTGCCTACCAAGTCCAACAACTTAAGCAGCAATTATATGTAATTCAGAACTAAGTCCTCTCATTCATAACAACTTTTCTTTTAATACAACAGCAAAAGGAGATTAAATGCATGGAATGCTGATACAACATTTTTCTTTCGAAAGTTGGCGCATCATCAGTGTTGTCAAAGCCTCGATTAAGCCATGAAGTTAGGTGCAAAACAGGTTAAGTGCTTCGCCTTACTTAGGTTGCGGTTCAGTTCATGCACCAAGGCAATAAGGAGTTTGTCTCAACCCATAGGCTTTGTCTTGAAGATGGGAACAATAACAATTATTATATCACTTAATTTTGCAGTTCCTTTATCATATAATTGCTGTTGTGTTCAGCATAGAGCTTAAAACTGCTCAGCATAGAGCTTAACCTGTTTGAGGCTCAGCATCATCAGTTCATGCACCAAGGCAATAAGGCTCAGCATAGAATAACGTTCAAATAACTATATGGTGTCGGGGTGTAAAGAACCGGTTTGAGCAGAGAATTAGATGTTAAACCATCACTCCTCTCGCTTGCATTGAAGCTACAGATAAGCCTAATAAGCTTCTAGTTTCCCTGTTGTTCGGAGGATTTTCAACAAACAATTAAGAAATCTATTACTCGACTTCTAAAACCAGTCAGAATCGAAGCAACAACAACAACAACAACTACCCAGTAAAATCCCACATAGTGGGGTCTGGGGAGGGTAATGTATACGCATACCTTACCCCTGCCCTGATAGGGCAGAGAGGTTGTTTCCGATAGACCCTCGGCTCAGAAAGACGGAAATAAAAAAAAACAAGACAAGAGAATTCATTAGTAACTCTAGTAGAAACCGTAATAGTAACAGAAGCATAGAAACCAAAAGATGAATGACATGCAATAACAGTAACCAGAGTCTAAGGCCTGGGCTAAGATAAGCAGCAAGAATAGTGTGGGTTCAACATAAACTGCAAGCCATCTAAGATCAACCCTAATCCAACCCCGCCTCACCCCCGGTATGAAGTAAGGAAAGCTCAACTACCCCTATCCTACAACCCTAATGCTTGACCTCCAGGCCTTCCTATCAAGGGCCATGTCCTCGGAAATCTGCAGTCGCACCATGTCCTGCCTGATCACCTCTCCCCAATACTTCTTAGGTCTCCCCAATACTGCCTGATCAGAATCGAAGCAAGGAAGACAAAAAATATTAATGCATTAGGATCTCATGTACTGGATTGGTAGAATCTTACTGTAAATTAGTTAGTTGTCACACATATATGTCACGCCAAATACACGTTTCTGACTATTCCAGTTTTTGGGTTTGCTACCAATCTAATATCAGAACAAAGAAGATATGTTCCAAGTGTGGCCTATGGAATGGAGAAGGTTTCCCATTCTTGCTACTGTTTCAGCAATCATTTGGATGTTGTTATGTCAACAGAAAGTGGTGAATGCTCAGCTGCTTGGAGATGGCTTGCCAAAGAGAAAGTTGCACCAATACATTACTAAGTGACCAGCGTTCTAGATCCACTGCCCTTGATTATATCAATCTTTATATTTTCTGTTTCTTTTACGTAATGTGCATCACATGTGTATGCGGAGATCTATCAAAAATAAAATAGGTTCAAGAAGAGTATTTGGATGTTGTACATCTACTAGAGATTATTCATTCTAAACTAGGTTTTTAGAGGAATCTAATCCTTTTATCGGTCCTGAAAATTTGATCATCTACATGTTTTAGCAATATATGTTTACTGCTTTCTTCCTTTTCTGCATTAAAATTTGGCAGGGTGAGATACATTGAGCAAGAGTTGGCCAAAAAAAGAGGCAAGAATGTTGATGTAGCTGATCAAGTTGAAAATGAAGTGAAACATGCTGAGGATGAACTTTACAAAATTCCGGAGCATCTTAAAGTGAGTATAGTAGATTTTTAATAATTCTTGGCCCCATCAAAATTGCAAAGGAAATAGAAAAAGAAAAAGAAAACAGATTTTCTCCTGCCTTTTTGTTGGCCTAGTATAGTTATGTTACTGCCTAAGATAACTATATTTGCTTTTATCTATACAATAGAACCTATATTTGCTTCACTTTTGATTTTTATTAGGTTCATTTTATCTCTATTTATGTTCATGTATTCATCTGGATCCGACTATTTAATATTGCAGTTTTAGTATACTCCATTTATGCCTTGTTTTCCGTTACAAATTTACAATCATGTTGCCATTTGGATTTAATAATCCGGCTTTTGCTGTAGTCACATAGTTGCCACACACAGAAGGCTGATATTTGGTAGACCATTACCCAATTTTTCTATTTTTGATAATAGTAATGGTTTTATTGATTACAAAGAGCAGAATCCTCATTGTCAGAGTATCACACCTTTTGTTTGTTGTCGATACTCTTGTTTTTTTTATGTAGAGGCAATAGATCTAAAATATGTAACTATGTGGTTCCAACTCTTCCAGGCTGTCTAGTGACTAAGGATCAATTTTAAAGAAGGGGAAAATACATAAATTGCACCCTGAACTTGTCCTGAAAAGTTACATGCACACTCTAACTTTGTGAGCTTCCCTTTTACCCCTCAATTCTTGTTCAGAGTATAACTAATACCCCCTAAGAGGTGATGTGTAAAAGAAAGTGTTTCCACCCTCCTATACATGTGTGAGAAGCAAAAGAAAAGAAAGTTAAAAACCAGTTAAATTGTACAAATGGCATTTTCTAATAGGAGTTATTCAATTAATTACACTTAATGGGCCCTCCTTTCTTTTACTTTAAATTTCTTATTTTTTCATTTTCTTTTTTCTCTTTCTCTTTCTTTCTTTTCTCCGGACATGGAAACCTCCACCAGCATGTATTGAGATGTCCAAATAGCAAGAAGTTCGTTTTGCTGTTTTCATCTCTTGGATACAGAAGAGCTACATAGACGGCTGCTATGAAGCAGCAAAAACCTTAATTTTAAGAATATAAATAAAAAGTGAAAGCAGTTACTGTTGGTAACAACTATGTGAAGATTTATGGAAATCCAGGAGCTAAGGGGCAGAAATGAGTTACTGTGATGTAGCAATTTACTGCTAGTTAGCATAGTTCAATCTGAATATAGCGCCTCCTCTAGCAGTCCTTTTGGATTTGGGGTTCAGAATTATTGTTAATTAGAGTTAATTTTCCTCCTCTCCCCAGACCCCACTTGTGGGATCCCATTGGGTTGTTGTTGTTGTTTTGTTGTAGAGTTAATTTTCGTCGTTAGTTTTCCAGTTGTTTTAGCGCGTCACATTTTGGTATTTTATTTCCTTTTAAGGAATTTTATATCAAGAGTGTTAAATTCTTTAGAATTAGGCTAAATCTCATGTTTATCCCCGCAGTTCCTGTTTTTCTGTGCCACTCTTCAATCAATCAACAATCAATGAAATTTGCTGCAACCCCAAATTAGTTGGGATCAGCTTTGTGAATCCTCTATAGTTTTTTCGCTCTATCCGGCGCTCTTCTTTTGTTATTTACTTCTGTATTCATGAACTGGCCTTTCTTCCCCTCTCAGGTGAAAAGGAGGAATTCAGAGGAGAGCTCCACCCAGTGGACTACTGGAATAGCTGAAATACAGCTCCCTATAGAGTATGCGTTTTTCTTATGGTGAAAAACATGGGTTTTATTTATACAGTTTTTGGTTACTGATCAAATGTCTAGTAACCTTTATTTAGAAAAAGGCTTGCTAGGAGAAAAGTTTTCCCTAGATGAATTTGAAAATATTCTCGCATATTGTTTTAAACAGTGAAAAACCTCTCATATTTCACTCTATTCATTTTGAAACATTTGAGCATGGAACGGACCAGCCAAATTCGGAAGTTGAGCTCTGTAGCTAATTTTTTGATGTTTCGTTTTCATAATCTACTGGTCTAAGGTACAAATTGAAGAATATCGAGGAGACAGAGGCTGCTAAAAAACTCCTACAGGAGAAGAGGCTCATGGGAAAAGCCAGAACTGAATCTAGCATCCCCTCAAGTTACTCTGCAGACTATTTCCAACGTGGCAAGGATTATGCTGAAAAACTCCGGAGAGGTAGGTTGCGATTGCTTCTCCCGACAAGCTTACTGAGTTGTCTGATGATAAAAGTTCCTTTTGTATGAAACGTCAAACCTAGATTGGACAACCTTTGAATAATTTGGGAGAATAATTGTATTCACAGTTATCTTCACTTCCTAGTTCCATGCATTTTTACCTTAACAGTTGTACAAATCATCAGCACAAAGGCTATGCTCTTAGCCAATTTACAGATTCCTTAAGAGTGCAAAAACATGTCCTTGTTCTTCTTTACATCATCATGATGTCTATGATGTCTAGTATGGATTCATCATTATTTACATAATTTTCTTTGCACCAAAAGTGAAAAAGCAGTGTACAATTCATCTTTATCCTCTGAATGGAGCTGCATCTATCTTCAAAGCACATATCATTCCTTTCTTCCAGACTATCCACCAAATGCAAGCTGGGATCAAGTTCCACTAATTCCTGTCTTACATTGTCTCCCAGAATATGTCAGCACCTCAAAAGCTCAACTATGAACTTTGGCGTAGTCCACCTGAGTCCAACCTTGCCGAGAAATAGTAGCCGCAGCTGTGTAGAGACTTCAAAATACAAAAATACAAAAAAAAAAAATGGCTATTATTCTCTGACTCTGCATAGCATAATTAGCTCCTGGAACTCATCTGAACTCCTCTATTCTTTATGTTTTCCTGGGTTAAGCAAGCACACCTAGCCATCAACCAGACAAAACAAACTATTTTGAAAGGAGCCTTGATTCCAGATCTGCTTCCAAGGTCAGTTGTCGCCCACCTGACTGTTTCCTGAGAGAGAGGAATAAACTGACTTCATTGTAAAAACCTTACTGTTGTTCCATGTCCTAGTTCCATGACTTCCAGAGTTCCAGTCTATGAGAACCACTGCATGCCGTAACATATGTTGGCGCCTGTTACAGGATACCACAAATACCATCAATGTTATCTAATTCAAGACCGACCGTCACCCTATGATACACATTTCTGTTGAATTTTACCTTCATGCTACTGGGGTTGATGACATATTTGACCTCAATGCCATTGTTAGAGCCTACAAATCTCATGCTTCTGGGGAGAAGATGATATCTAATATTTTCTGTCATCTTCCCCACTATTTATGTCAGCTTTTCAAATCTTGATACCCATCGACCAATAAATCATTTGAAGAGTATCTGGTCTTTGCACTATAAACTCGTATATTGGGTTTAATTTTTTCCTTTGGGCCAAGGTTAGCCTTGGAATTGCTTGCAACTTTATAAATGCTTGTTTTTTATTCCTCATAGTTTCCTTTATCACTAATGATGCAAAATGTGTTTTTAACAGAACATCCTGATTTGTACAAGGATAAGACTAAAGATACTGGAAATCCAGAATCCAAACCCCTTGATTCAAGTTCAGATGTAGGCGTCAAAAGGCAAGCTGCAACAGATCAATTCATGCTTGAACGCTTTCGGAAAAGGGACCGTCATCGGGTCATGCGTAGATAGTGCATGAACATGGTTCTCCCACATGACGGAGTCGTTCTTCAGTGAAAAGTACAGTTATCCAGCTTCCTTTGCTGTCTGTGAAGGCATAAGCTTTGTTTGACATGGAATTAGCTCTTATTCCAACTTTACCAACACCATTTTAATTTTCGGTAATACCTGTCCATTTTTTATGCAGATTGATTTCCCTACAACTAGAATATGACTTCTCTTAAAGACAAAAATATGCTTTGCAATTGGCAACGGCAGTTTACTGTTGTTTTTCATTTTTCATTTTGTATAAATAGTTTTACAAAATAAAAAATGATTATTAAGAGATGACAAAGTTGATTTAATCCAACGACTCACGAGTGCCAGTAGTATTATATAAAACAGAAGAGGGTTAAATATATCCTTGTACTATCAAAAATAGTTTAAATATATTCTTCGTTATACTATTTGGTCATTTCAAACCCTACCGTCATGGAACAAATATATTTTTATTTTAGATGGAATGCCATGTGGCTGCACCATATTAAATCAACTCATTTTATTTTTTTAAACCCGATTCATTTCAAGAACACCACTACCTGACCCAAAATAAAAAGTCCAGTCATGTAGTTCAAGCAACACATCGCAAAAGGCCAAAGCTGGTTTAGAACTCATACTAGTTTACTACCTGACCCAAAATAAAAAGTCCAGTCATGTAGTTCAAGCAACACATCGCAAAAGGCCAAAGCTGGTTTAGAACTCATACTAGTTTACTTTTAAACTAGTAAACGTACCCGCGCGATGTGCGGCTCATTGCAAATAAAAATAGTGCAATGAGGCATAATAGAAACCGATGTATATTATAGACTAAATTTATTGATCGCATTCAAAAAAAAATTAAAAAAATAAATAGATGAACTTTCATCTTATGTACTAATGTAAAGGTGAAGTATAAAACTTGTCTGAAATTTAGAAGAAATTCAATATAAATAATATAAAAAAAAAAAAAAAGAGCATTCCTATGTTCCCCATAAAGAGTCTTAGTCCAAAAAGCAGCAAAACCTTACTAAGGCCTTAAAAGGGTAAAAATAGGTCTTTAAGCACGATAGGTACATGACTTAGAATGGACAAAAACAAAATTTCAGTTAAATCTAATTTCAGTTCCAGTCCCAAACGAAGCTTCATCAAGGCGCCCAAGTCGAACAAAATTCTATTTTAAGCATTTCCAACACAAACCGCATAGTTTTTTTAATCTTGATCATTTTTCATCCTTCAAAGCAGGAATGTCCTGCATGTACCAAATAAAACATGTGCAATGACAAATATAATGACCGAAAAATAGCTTGAAAAAGTCATCCTTGAAAGTATGCTTGAGATCCAAAATAGGGTATTCCCATTTTCTTAAGAAATGAAGTAATAATCAACCAAAAAATATTGCATAATTTCTCGATTTTCTTGTGGACAAATCATCAACCAAGTCTTGAGAGAATCAATAAAACCGTAGCACTCGAGCTTATTGCACTCGAGCTTACCATGCTAGTCCCACTCAATGACAATCTCTCAACAGAATAGCATCAAGTAGTACTAATACCAATGAGAAATAGTCAGTAGAAAAAATATGTATAAAATAATATATAACCAAAAAAAAAGTGTAACTACTAAAAAATACTCCCAACAACTTTTTTAAAGAAAAATAAGCTTTACCCCTACCGACAATTTTTCGTTATCCTCGATCGAAGCACTTCTCTAAAATATGGAAATGTTAAACCACTAAAACTAAAGTATAAATAAAAAGCTTTTTGCCTCATTTTTCATATTTTCCAAAATTATTCAAAGCTTCAAAGTAGTGCACTTACTATGACAATTGAGCACTATTGAAGCTTAAACTTTTGGCTTAGCAAAATAAATGCGATTCATATATAAACACTTCGATTTTACGAGGAGCAAATTATAGAGCTCAGATAAGTGCAAATATATTTTTAACACTTTCCTTCTAGCATAAGTTTCATATCCTTCTAACAAAGGCTTTAAAGTTACAGTACTAACAAAAATATTCATCGTTTATTTTAACACTTAATTGTATAGTAATACTCTACGGCAAGTATACTTTGGATGAATTAATATTTGTAACTACCTAAATATAGCTAGATTCCTCATTAAATTTTGATTTGAAAATAAGCAAAACAGATTGTAAATTATTACTTGACATGAGGAGTATATATAATCAAGTAAACAGCATAAACTAATCTGTCTCTTTATGTTAATCCTCTTTTTAACACATTGGATATGTCGTTAAAATTGCATTAGTTGAAGGAATAAGTTACTATTATTCCTTTATGTTCTTTATGTAATACTCTTAAGAAAAAATGAAGAGTAAAATGACAGGTAATGTTGCAAACAAATCACAAAGTTTCATTAATTAAAAAAATTACAAATAGTTGTACAAACGGTTCTCCCACTCAGCTTCAAATTTAAGAACATAAACCCAAAAAGGTTCACTTGGCCAAACCTCGTGATAAACATCAGTTAAAATACTACCTAAAGGTTGTCCAGGTGAATCTAGTAATATTGTTAAGGCTTTCCAATCAGATAGTTTATTTTGGTCAATAGCATCAATTAGTGCATCTCGGGTAAACTTATAATTTTCAATATATTTAGCTAGTGAAGCCCTAAGCTCTCTAAATTTCTTTTCTCTTTCCCTTCGTTCAGCCCTTCGATCCCTTAACTTATTTTGTATTGGCCTTGGGAGAATCCTAATGACTTCAGCCTTAGAGTCAGAATCATTATACGAATAAATGCTGCGACGACGTACCCTTCTACGTTGTCTCGTTCCTTGACTTCGAGAAGTCGCAGTTGTAGTAATTGGAAGTTCTCCTTGTTTATTATCTGAAATAGGACAAAGGAAACAATAAGAATGGCTAAAACCGATAAATGTGACAACATATATCACAATTAATTGTAAAAGGATATGACTCCATATTGTAAAAAAAAAAAAAAAATCCAATAGATTACATAAAATTAACTTAACTAATAACGTATGGAAGTCTACGTTGAACATTGATAGAGCTTTTAAGTCATCCAATATCCATGATAATCAAAAAAGAAAGTAAAAAAACTGAACATTAAGAGAAATTGCACAGCTTTGATTGTTGGAACTGTTGTAACTATTTTGGAAATTTGAAACTTGTATGAGACAAGTTTATGTGAAAAGAAAGAGTAATACCCAAAAGTCCAGTAATTATGTATACGCCAAATGCAATTCCAATAGCAGTCTAATTCAAGTTAAAGAGTGCAAATTGATAGAGCAATTGCATAGCAAATATCACAGCAACTGAACATTATAAACTATATTCAACTGCGTAAAAAAAGTACATTCCTAGGCTGCTTCACCACTACATAACAAAAGAAAATTCTGTTAAAAGCTTGATTGTTTTAAATTTTATAACATCGACGTCGACGCTGCATTTACAGCTGCCATTACTCTTCTGCTAATTCTAACTTTTCCTTCCACTCTATGGCCATTCCACTTGTAATAAAGAATGAGGTTTGTTAATTAGCCCAAGGAAAATCAGAGAAAAATAAACAAAGTAGGAAATATGAAGTATTTGTAAGCATTGAACAAAGAGACCCTATGTAAGCAACAATTATGCAAATCGCAAATCTCTAAACAATGGATTAAAGTTCATACCGTTGTTATCGGGAGAAAATTTAGACTGTTTCTGCTTTTGTATATCCATTCGATTTTTCTGCCTTGTTTCTTCTCTTCTTCCATGTTAAATTCAGTCGTAACTGGCGTAGTTGTCACAAGTTGTACAGCCGTCTATTGAACAGATTTTTGTTGATGATAGAGGCTTGTAAAAAAGTATTTGTATACACTATACTGTAGTAAAATAGAGAAGTATGGTGTAGTCAAATTGAGAAGGCTTTGCAAAGATAATTGTTACCTAATATTATGGGACAAAGCTCTCTTTTTCGTTATTCTCTAATGTTTTCTTCGTCTGACCCCTCTATATTTGTGTTCTTTATATAGATAGAAGATAGATGATGGGATTATTATAGTGGGAAAGTGGGGATGATTGGGAAGGGGACGTGAATGATATGGTTGGGATGTGAGGAGTGTTGTGTGAGAATGGGAGATCATGGGGGATATGCGTGAGACAGAATTTTTGGAAAACATGGACTGTGTTTATTTCTTAAATCCACTGTTGAAAAATTTCTCAGATTCGCTACTAGATATTATACCAACTGGAGATTTCGATGCTTTCTTCCATGCAGCAAAGCGTGAATATGGTCTGTTAGTTGTCTGCTATATGGTTCGTTAGTTGTCGTGTATCTTGTCACACTCAAGCTTGCCAAATGCTATTTTTGAGCAAAGCAGATTTTGTCAGACTGCGCTTAACGTAAAACGGAAAAGACGTAACAAAGAGTTCCTTGAACTGTGCTACAGGTGAAACAAAAATGATAATGTCATTTTGATTAATATCCAAAATAGTACAGCAGCCTGTTATGACAATTTTTACTGTTGAAGAAGCAAAACTTTCTTAACAAACAGGAAATGATAGCACTATAATGCCATTAAGCTTTAATAACTAAAGGGGGTTACAGATCATTTAGACGAAAAAGAGCAACAGGAAGGGAGTAAAACATATTATAACATTATTGATCCAACACTGTCAAACACAACACAGTGTTTGATTAACCAAAATGTTCTTAATATCTCATACAATTTGAGGAATGTCTTGCTCTTTTCTCGTAAGGAACTTATAATCGTCGATCAGTAAATCATCATTGAACCCCGATAATTTTTGAACATATGAAACCGCATAAATTCCCCTTCATATGTGGTCACTTCAAAATTAGTAATTGCCTCCCTTCTGTTGCACTAAGAAAGTGGAAAAAATAAGCTTCCCATCGTCCATATTTGTGCATCGCCGCTCCCTTGTATTTTGTGGTTGCTGTCGAGAACTAAAGCTTAGACGTCGAACTATTTGCACAAACTCTGCTTTTCTGAAATTAGACATATACTTACCAAGTCACAAAACAATTATACACATCCAAAATTAGTGAATAAGTGTCTACAGATTTTTGCAATTTCGGATATTCAAACGAATAAGCGATCATACACAGTATTTATTAATATGCCAAGACGAAGAACATAGAATATATGGTGTTAATATGGTTTATACATATTCAGATAGTTCATTTATATATATTATAGAAAGAAACTTGATTGTTTCCAATTAGCATATCCAAATGTTTTCAGAGGGAAGAGATTTATTGACTATCTTGAAATGGAAATCTTGTGTATCACATAGACATGATATATTACAAGTTCCAAGATGTCTTTCCTTTAAATTCAGCTTCAAAAATATTTTTTCCCTCTCTGGGTAGCTTAGACTTTCACACTTTCCATTGACAGCTTGTTTTCCTACAAATTGTCAAACTGAATCAATATTTTCTTTCCATTTTACTTCTTCCTTCAGCAAGGAAGTAGCTTAAATTTATATGTTTGTAACATGCTAAACTGGAACTCCTTATCTTTGAGGCAGTGTGTGCTATTAAGATCTGATGCAACCAAAAGATAACATTACTATTCTGCACTAATCTCTTTCCTTGTTTATTTTCACCATGAATTCAACAATAAAAAGCAAAGCCTTGACTCCCATGCTTTTTAACAGGAATTAATAGAGAAAAGTGCTTAGTTCAGCTAGCAGGGAAAGAAGCAGAGACGTGCAAGTAACATTCTTTCCTAGTTTTCCCAGTGAATTTTATACAGTATCAAGATTTCAAGCGACAAAGACATTTTTCCTATACCAGTTTTCGTGTTTCATAACTTCAAAAACTGAAATGGAAATGAATGGGAGAACCTGTCCAGATTGGCAATCCCACACTCTTACTATCTTGTCCGTACTCCCTGAATAAAGCTTATCCGAGCCTGATGGCAAAGCAATCCATGTAACGACCTGTTTGCAAAAACCATTTAATTGGTATCTGCACAACTCACTCTCATTTATGTGAATCAGTTCAAAGCCGTAAAACTTGAATATATTTCTAGTTATTCTCCTCTCTCACACACACACAGAAACACAAAAGAAATTCACTTCTTGAACTGCAAGTAACATGATAGTCAACTGGACGCTAAGTTACTCCCTTCGTTCCAATGCATCTGCTATGAGAACCAACAATAAAGCTGATTAATTTGTAAAAAAGTGGATGCTTATCACACTAACTATATTTCAAACTAAAAAATTAGTAGACCGATTACCAGTACACTGAAACATCCATAAGTTTATTTAATCCAATTACATTTGATGAAATTTCACAATGTCCTGTTGATGAATTAGCATATTAAAACCAAATTCGTATATGAATTCATTACCTCTTCAAAAATGCGATGTAAGAAGTCTGTTAATCCATATTATGGCAAATCATGACATATCTATATTTGTAATATTTTAAAAAAAGTTAATTTATATACAGAATAGAGAAATAGAGAAATATATAAGAAAAGAGCAGAAAAGTAAAGCGTACCTATTACATGCTTCAGATATGTTGTCAACATCTATTGTCGCACTTGGTTAATGAATCTCAATAACAAAAGTTGTACTTAAAGCTCAAAAAAGATATTGATTATCTTTCGAGTGTCAGACTAAATTTCGAAAAACTTCTTTAAATACAATATTTGTAGCTTCAGTAGTTATATCCCCATCGTCATCACAAACCAATATTTTTAATCCCTTTCTACTCGTCACTTGAGAAAGAGCAACATATAATTGTCCATGTGTAAAAACTGTTTTTTTTTTTTAAAATAATCCCACGTGAGACAATGACTGTCCTTGGCTTTTGTTGATTGTCATAGCAAAAGATACAATGATTGAAAATTATCTTCGCTGGAACTTGAATGGAATTCTAGCATCAGATGGCGTTAATGTCATTCTTGGAATAAACACTTTCTGTCCAGCCATCTGTCCTGCTAAAACCTTTGCTTCAATAACTTGATTTCCAAGTTTAGTTATGATCAACCTTGTTCCATTACATAATCCTGCTGACTTATCAATATTTCTTAATAACATTACTGGAATACTAACCTTTAGCGTAAGAGCATGATTTGGAACTCCAGAACATTTAATTGTATTTAAGAATTCAGGAGTGTGTACATGTTCCAGTGCTGAATAAGTACTGTCAGAGTTGCAGATTGTATCGGAACTCAAATATGATTTCTCAGAACTTTCATTAAGGGAAATCATATATTCGTTGATTGATTCCACCATATCAATAGTTGGAGTAAGAAAGGCTCTTTGTTGTAGGTATCCTATATCATTGCAACGACTGTTGAAATTCGGATACATACTTTCTACAATTGCAGATGTTGGATCAACGGATTGTTTTATCAAAAGATCATCTGGTATTTGGACTTTTTCATTGCCATCAACAAAAGTACCAACTATACCATCGCCAATTGCCAAAATCCAATCTGAAAAAACTCTCAACTCATCTAGATGTGTCCCTATTTCATTACCTTGCAATCTCATGTTCTTTGTTAACTTTAACAGTTGACAGTGAGGCCACAAATAAGAAGAATTGAGAGAAGTATTAACAATATCTTGCCTACTACCTTTTGGAATAACAGGTAATATTTGTCTGAAGTCACCACCAAGAACAATTGTTTTACCTCCAAATGGTCGGTGTAAATTGGATGCATCTTTAAACCTAAGAATATCTCTTAAAGTTTTATCAAGAGCTTCAAAACAATATCTATGCATCATGGGTGCCTCATCCCAGATAATCAACTTTGCCTTAATAATTAAATTTGATAAAGGAGTACCTTGCTTTATATTACATGTTGAATCTTCAGTTACATTTAGAGGAATCACAAATCTTGAATGAGTTGTTCGACCACCTGGTAACAACAAAGATGCAATCCCGCTAGATGCAACAGTTAAGACAATATCTCCTCTAGATCTTATGGCAGAAGTTAGAGTTCTCCAAATAAAAGTCTTGTCCGTTCTTCCAAAACCATATAAAAAGAAAAACCCACCTTTGTCTTTATTCACATCTCTTATTATTTTTTCATAAACTGACTTTTGCTCATCTGTCAAATTCTTTACTAATTGTTGATGTTCCTCTGCCAAAGCGCGTTTATTATAACGCAATTCATCCCGTATTAATCTATTATTGTTATCAACTTCTTCCGTATTATAAACAGGCCTTGGCATTGTTGGAAATCCAGAAAACTTCTTCCACAACCTTTCAAAAAAGTTTCAAGCTTTTGCAAACAACGATTTTTCAATTCTTCATCTGTTAGGTGAGCTTCTGAAATAACATTAGAATGTAAAATAATTAAATACAATTAATCCGTATTATAAACATGTTGTTTACAACCAATATGCATGTTGTTTTGTTTTTAATAACAACCACGTTAATTAAGGGGAGGAAATACCAGAAAGCTAAAATCGTGGGAGGATTGGCAAAGATGTGAGTATTGGTTGATTATTTCGATTTTTTTGCTGATTTAGCTGATTTGTAGGTAGAAGAAAAAAACTCCAACTTTTTTGGATAGTTGTCTTAGTTTGTTACATGCGTTACCATGATGGGTGTTCCACTTGGCAGCCTAATATTGTTTTGCTTGTGTTATTCTATATAGATAGATATGTCCTTTTCAACCATCTAAATCTATGGGCTTGGGATTTATGGCAGCATTTGTCACACCTCCTTCTTCCGCCCCCGCGGGGGTGAAGAGAGTTTTTTCCAATTAATGGACGATCGAAACGGAATTTATTTATTTATTTCAGAGTCGCCACTTGGGAGATTTAGGTGTCCCAAGTCACCAATTTTAATCCCGAATCGAGGAAAAGAATGACTCTGTATTACAGTTCGCGAACCAGAAATCCGGATAAGGAATTCTGTTAACCCGGGAGAAGGTATTAGGCATTCCCGAATTCCGTGGTTTTAGCACGGTCGCTCAATTGTCATATTTGGCTCATTTATCTGATTTTTAAACAATTAAGAACTTATATGCAAATTTAACTTTTAAAACCGCTTTTATCATTATTTATTTTATACAAAATTGCAACGTCGTCTCGAACCACGTCACAACCAATGCACACGTGATTTGTTGACGCATTTTGACTTCGTCAAGATCGTTATTTGGGTTACATAAATGTACACCCGTATTTAAGAAAATAACCTTATTAAATATGCGCCAAAATACTACGCATTATGATACTATTAGGTAGGACTGTGAATTTTACTAAATCGCCCATCTCAGAATCTTGGTATTTTCTTATATTAAAAAAATAAATAAATAAGATTGGAGGACTGCAATTTTTTGTATTATTTTTATTTATTTTTTTTTTTAGCGAGATCCTCCCTTATTTTATGAATACCCTTTAATGACTACATCTTTATTATTACTAAGTTTGTCTATAATTATGAAGACAATCTCTACACACTTAAAAATAACATATTAATTACTAATTTAAAACAAATATTAATGGAAAGTAATATTACTAAAATTATGATTACAAACAACATGGAATTGTCAAAAAATAAATAAAAAAACTAATTATCCCATAGTTGGATTAAAATTCATATTGTTAGTATGACTTAAGCTTATTGAAATTAATTATTTACAAATACTGAAAATTGAAAAAAAAACTTGATTACTAAACCATATTTCTAAAAATTAAACAATTTAACCTTAACTAACCTTGTTTTAATTCACATCATGTCCTAATACTTGATTCGCAAACTAATTCATGTTTTAACTGAAATTAACTACATGATTCCGATTAACTTAACGTTGACAAAAAAACCTTATGAATAAGGAACTTAGTCAATTTTTGCCAAACTGATTCAATAACGCCATTTTTTACGTTATTTCTTCTATTTTGATTATTAAACAGTTTTAATTAGTAATCAGGCTTAAATATATTTCCTAATAATTCGGTTAAGGCGTTATTTAATATATTGCTATAACATGCCTAGTTATGCCAAATGACAGTGATTTACAGAATAATAATACATGAATAATCTAAATACAATACAAAAAAAATTAAAACTAAATTAAAATTTTAACACTCCATTCTTCATTTCAGCTTACAAAATGCCAAAATTACAGTTGTCTACCTGATATTGTCAATATAAGAAGAAGAAAGTCAACAACGTAATACGTAACACAACAACAACAACAATAACCAGCAATAACCAGTCAACGAAAACCCCAGTGACAGATTTGAAAAATTCAAAATAAAATCCAGGAATGCCGAAAATAACGGACAGAAACCAAGGGAAATTTTCAGATTTTTGAAAGGCTAGTTAATATTCAACCCTTAATTTCTACACCTGTATACCAGAATATTTATCAGGTGTGTACTACTCTCTCTTCTAATTTTCAACTTTTTTTTTTATTTTCTTTGTATGTTTTTTCTTTTCTTGAGAGTTTCAATGTTTTTTCGGAATAAATGTTCAACTCTTTTTTTTCTCTCTAATCTGTTCTCTCTCTATTCTCTGTCTGTCTGTGTTTTTTTAAAATCTGATCAAGCCTCCTATATATATCACATCCCCAAACCCTTAAATCAATTAATAAATCAACATTTTCTCCTACCAAGCCCATTATCTTTCCACTCATCCCCATTACATTAAATAAATATATCAACCCCACCCCATTATATTTTGTCCCCCATGCCTACCATAAACAATTACCATATTCCCCTCCACTACATTTTGTCTTGTTCCCCATTTATATTAAACAACTATATCACATATACCCCATTACCTTTTGTCTCCCATGCTTAACATAAAAAATTACAAAATGTACAATTCCTAAACTACCCCTCCGACCTTATTGCAATTACTATTTTACCCCGGACATACTACAATTTACCAAACTACCCTCATCAGCTATAACCAATCAATTAATCAAACTCAGCCAAAATATAGCCAATATGACCAATTTCTACACAAATTCAAACAACAAATCACATGAACATGATTTCTTCAACATTTCAACAACAAATCACATGAACACAAATTGAACAACAAAGAACAACTAAAATTTGATTGAACAATATTTTTAGCAACAAACAAACCTATTTTCAGATTCAACAACAACAACAACAAACAAGTATATTCAGATTTCTAAATTCAATAATATTGAACTTAAAATCAACTCTAACAACATTACAACCAACAATTCCTATATTAAACTTAAACAAGATTATGAGACAAATTCAAGAAATAATCATAAATGATAAACAAGAAATCAAACTATACAAATTTCGGATTCAAGATCAACCAAACAAAGTATGAACATGAATGAAAATATTCAATAACAATAACAAACAAACTTTGTTCAAACTTCGAATTAAACTTAAACAAAACAAATAAACATATTCAAATCACTAATCTTCAAATAATCAACTAATCTTTCTTAAATTAAATCCAACAAAACTTATAACAAAGATGCATGATCCAAAAATTAAAACCAAAACATAACTTCGCATTAAATTACTAAATTAAAAACGAACTTCAAACAAGATGAACACGAACTAAATCTATATTAACAACAAACAACGGATTTGAACGATTTAAACTAATACCTTTCTATATTAAAACTAAATCCTCTTAAAACTAAAAAAAACAAGCTGAAAAATAATTAAATTGAATCTTCAACTTAAATCTAACAACAATATAATTAAACTAACAATTTTATCTAAAATAAATAAGAAAACTAAAGCAAACTTATACTAATTCCAAATATGAAAATATCAAACAAATTATGGACGAAATAAAACTTAGAACAACTAACCGTAAATGACCAACGAAGAACATCGAATGAACTCTAAACGAAACCAACGAAACTTGGGAGACGTCGAAGCAACAAACATCATTCGAGGTGAAAGATGAAGAAGTATGCATCAAGAAGACAACTGGAACGCAGCAGCAGCGCCAGGCAGTGGCGGGCAGCAGCTCGTGAAGCAGCAGCGGCGACAGTCAGTAGCAGCGGCGACGACGGGCAGCAGCAGCGGCGACGGGGCAGCAGCTCGGAGAAGAGAACGGAGCAGCAGCGCGACGGGTTGACGACGAAACACGAAGAAGAAGTAGCAGCTATGGGAGCTGGAAAACGCATCATGAAGTGAGGAAGAAGAAGCAACGACATTCAACGTAAACTTGAAAAAGAAAAACCTCGCGATCTTGAAGAAGAAGAAGGAACACGGGCAGTGGGTGTATGTGTGTGTGTATGTGAAGGAGAAGAGTTGGGGCAGCCATGGGAGGGGAGCTTGATGAATTTGGAGAAGAAGAAGCTAAATGATAGGGGGGGTAGTTAGTATAGTTTTAGGGTTTTTTTGTTTTTTTTTGTTTTTGTTTTATTTTTGAAAGGCAAGATAATAGGGGTGTTGGGTTATGGACCGGGTCGACCCGGTTTGAAATGGACCGGGTCATGGGGAATATTGGACAATTGTTTGGGCTTGGGGTTGAATTTTGAAGAAATGGCCCAATCCGATTTTTCTTTGTATTTTTGCTCTTTTTCTTCTTTTATTTTTCTAGAACTAAATTGTAAAAATACTTAAATTATTATTAAGAACTAAATTAAGTTATAAAAGCGCAAATTAATTCCCAATAACAATTAACCCATAATTAAGTAGTAATTAAGCATAAAATTGTATATTTGGACATTAAATGCTAAAAATGCAAAAAATGCCTATTTTTGTAATTTTTTAATTTTTGTAAAACAAATTTAGTTACTAAAAATTGTAGGATTAAATCCTAAATGCAAATGCGACATATTTTTTTTGTATTTTTTATTAATTTAACAAATAAACATGCACATATAAAAATAATTATACAAAAATACCACAAAAATACAAAAATTGTATACAAAGGAAAATTGTTTTATTTTGAATTTTTTGGGAGTGATTCTCATATAGGGCAAAAATCACGTGCTCACAGACTTCACAAGAACTTTTCTGCCTTTAACCTAAAGCATTAGAATCTGCTAAGCATTTACCGATTGATACCTCAGATTTCACGCAAAAAAACACAATCAGAAAGATCCCTTGAATGAAAAATCAAAGAAATAGAGCTTCACGAGGATGAACATCACATCCCAATTCTAAAAGAGCCCTTTTTATTCAGTGGAAAAAATATATATAAAGGTGATCAATGTACCAAGTAAAAAAATCTCCCCCTAATTATACAAGTTCACTTGTTAGTGACAAACATAAGAAACAAAGGACGAGGTAGCAGTGTAGGGTCAGAAGTCGTCGGAGGTTCACCGGAATTGTAAAAAAATGGATGGTCGGAGCTTTAACTATCTCTTTCGTCTCTGGATGTGATAAATAAAACAAAATATGAAAATAAAAAATAATGACTCGTTGGAAAAATATATTCATGGTCAGATCTAGTAAAATCCCAACCCAAAACTTTTAGATCTTTGATCTCATGTATATATTTCTCTAGATTTGTGTATAAATATATGTGTATGTATAGAGAAAGGGAAGAGAAAATGTGAGTTGATAAATTTGAAGATTCTCCATCGTTTCCGGCGAGTTCGCCGGTGGAAATTTCGGCCATGATTATAATAGTGAGAAGGAAAAGAGGAGAGAGAGAGATAGAGAAGCAGTGAGGATGGACTTTGGGTCGGGCAATGATTTTTTTTGAAGTGAATCGGGTTAAAAGAAATGAGATGAGTCGATTTAACCTGATGCAGCCACGTGGTATTCCGTATCAAATAAGGATATATTTCTTCCATAGTATAACGGTAGGGTCCGAAATGAGCAAATAGTATAATGAAGTTTATATTTAAACTATTTTTGATAGTATAGGGTATTTGACCCTTTTCTGTATATAAAAAGGGAAATTCTAAGAGAAATGTATATTTTTAGCCGCTCCTAAAAATAATAACCAACAACAACAACAAACTAAGTGTATTCCCATAAATGGGGTCTAGGGAGTGTAGTGTGTACGCAGACCTTAGCCCTACAGGCCTACCTTATAGAGATAGAGATATTGTTTCCGATAGACCCTCGGCTCAAGGAACAGTGGAGATAAAGCAACAAGTAGCAAGCAATAGTAACAATACAAAAATAATAACGGATAAATATATATGTTTTGTATGTATATGTATTATATACATTTAATATATATATTTTGTACGCTTTGGCCAGTGAATATAGTTAGTGTGATTGACATGCTAATTTTGTATTTTGCCCAAATTTTAATGATCATTGGTCCAGGAATTGTCTAACTGTTTTAGCATGTTATCATTGACTAATACTTCCATTGGAGAATTCTTGACCACTTTTTATATTTTTTTTACTATTTTTCTTAAATGGAAAGTTCTATTATGCTCTTTGCAAAATATATAAAAATCAAGGAATACATATGATGCATCTCGAGGAATCTTCCATTGCTGATCTGCAAGAAAGCATGAAGCATCCTTCTCAAAAAGAGAGCATGAACCATCAAAGAATCGATAGGCAAATGAACTGAAAGGTACACATCAGTCGATGTTGAACTCAGTTTGCAAGAATAAACAAACAAAATTACACATTCTTACGTGAGCTATCTTTAATTGACGACGTATCATTTTGACGGTCAGAGGTGAATATAGTCTTTCATCTGAATCTATAAGCTCAATTGATCGATGACTTATCATTTTACGTTTAGAGGTGCATATAGCCTTTTGACTACACGTTCATCTAAACCTATAATTTTTGACACAAAGTATATATATGTATGTAAAATCCTACTAAAATCTCAATAAACATTAGATTTAAAACCATAGTTTGAACAATATAATTAACTCAATGCAAAGCTTAACCCATTAAATTTCAATCCGAAATCCGCCTCTATTTACAGTAGTTTGCTTAATGAACAAGCAATAAGTGCTCTTAGATTTTATATAAATAAGTTTGAAAGGCGATTAAATAAAACGCTAAAATATTAAAGTATGATGGAACTAGTGAACATTGTGGAAGCGAAGAAGGATAATGTATCCATGCAAATTTCAATAAAAATCATGCACAAAATACCAGACACACCTCATAATATCGAGTAATGATATTACTCGATATAGTTAAGAATTTAATGTAGTTGTTATCTGTTAAATCATTACTATCGATCTATGCATTCAATCTATTTGAAATTTGCTAAATAGAGTTCCTCGAAAGGCTTTTGGAGACACTCCTTTTTCAGTAGGGTTTACATGGATCGGGTTGGTTCGGTTTTTATCAAAACCAAATCAAACCAATTATATCAGATTGGATTGGTTCGATTTTGTCGAGTTTTCGTTTTTTTTTTGTTACATAAGTATTATTTCAATCTTACTTTATTAAAATTATAGATAAAGCTTTGATAAGTGAATATATGTTTAGTAAATATGGAAAAAATTGACAAACATATAATCTATTAAAATATTCTAATGGGAGAATTTTTTTAGTAACACATGGTAGTTATTTTCTTAGTCGTCTAACAATAATTTTTTCGTTAATTTACGCTTTCAAGGTTAATACATGAGAGGATCCCAAATATTTCTACATTTTCTAAAGAAAAATCACTATAAAGTCTTAAAAATATAAATAAAATCTATATATTTATATGTTGGTTTGGTTCGGGTTTTTTTACTCAATACCAAACCTAGTCGGAATTTTTAATCGATTTGGTTTGGTTTTTCGGTTTGGTGCGGTTTTCCGGTTCGGTTTGAACACCCATACTTTTGAGTTATGAATTAAAAGGAAACATAGTCATGACATCTACGTGTTAGAGGTTACTGATCAAACGCGTAATTCCAAAAATAAGAAAAAAAAGAACTTAGATTCTCGAGTAATTAACAATTATTTTGTAGGTAAGCAAAGAAATTCAAAGGGCATAAAATATAGATCTTACTTTCCTAATCAGGGCTAATTGTTTATTTATTTATAAAAATTGGTAAGGCTAGATTAATTGAGAGTATAGATAATATTGTAATAAAAACACATACGAATACTTTATTGCAAGTCTAAATTTAATAGGAGCACAAAAATTATGCTCATTTAAAATGGAGTAGGCTCTTCGCTTCATTTTTTGCCTAATTAGAAGAAGCATCAAATGATTGAACAGTTGTGGCGCTGCCGGAGCAGGAATCCTTCAATTAAAGTTGCGATAGTAAGGAGTTAAAATGAGTATATGCAGATTATTATACCTAACGTTGAACCAACTAAACATCTACTTAAAATGATATAATTAATCATTATAATCAATTGTAGTTTCATTATTAATGAACTGATGCTTGAGCCCAAATGCATCCTTTGATTAGGCTCCCCATATTGCACTATGTCATGGCACCCCGACATGGTCCAAACATTTAGTCTCGTCGGAATCTGAGATTCTTTAAAAATACTACATTTTAAGAGAAATCAATGTAACATTATTTCTTAATTAGTTTCTCGAACTATATTTTGAATGAGTTAGAAATAATGCTTCTTAATTTAAAGTAAAATATTTTCCTTTTTTTCGACCACGAGAAAAAAAATCATATGGTAATTCATAAAAAAGATGCAGGGCATCTCTAAAAAATTTCTAATATTTTTATATGAATTTAACTTCTGTTTTTTTGTTTCCCACCCATGTCCGATACCCGTATTATAGCCTGACTATACCCACGGCTCGAACTCGAGACCTCTGGTTGAGGAAAGAACAGTCCCATCCACTGCACCACATCCGTTGGTGCTATACGAAATTAACTTATAACCACGGTTAGTATAATAAAAGTATAGAAAAACCCTTTTGATGTTAAAATAAAATAAAAAAACGCTGGGGACCAAATTGAAATTTGGTAAAAAACCAAGGAACCAAAAATGGAATATTCAGTCAGATTGCGCGTAAAACTGAGGTAGAGGATGGGACTCAACTAACCCTTATTGGTTAGGTCGTTGAGACGCTAGTAAAAAAGATGGATAAAGTTGTCGGAATTGGAATTACTTCTTCAAACTCGAAACGTTTTTCTATAGGTCCACCAATCCTTCCTTCCTCCACAAGATCTGCCTGTATACGTCTTCTTTCTTCTGGGCTTAACACTGCTGATTCAAACCTCACTCTCAACTCCAAATTTACTACTAGTACCCATAACTGCCCGCTGTTTATATACGACAATTTTTCAGTGTAATTTGTGATCACGCTTTCCGCATTTGGTCAAAGGGGCTTGTGAAATGCGATCCATGTCGATACCTAAGGAGCCAGAGCAAGTGATGAAACGGAGAGATGGATCCGTTTTGGGAAAGAAGACAATTCTCAAAAGTGACCATTTCCCTGGCTGCCAGAACAGACGCTTATCCCCTCATATCGACGGTGCTCCTAATTATCGCAAGGTTTTTCCTAATTAGCAGTTCTAATTTTCATTTTTCTTACTGCTTGCTGTGCCACATGCAGTTTTCTGTTTATTGTATGATACCTTTTTCCATTTTGGATGTTCTAGACTATTTGACTTAAATTTTTCTATCAGATTAACTTTCCTATTGTTATGATCATATTTTCTTTTATTACTACTTATTTAATGGCCAAGTCAAACTCTCTATCCAGCCAAATGGCCTAAAGTTTTTTCCTAATCTCTTTGACTGTACAAAGTTTCCTAAGTTTGATATTCCTTTTTTTGGTGTATTTTATTGATCATAACTGTAAAAAAGTAATGCTAGTTGGCTGGGACAGATGCTGTGTGTCTCGTATGGGTTCATATGAACCCAATAACTTTGGCTCGGACCACTAAATAACGACAAATAATAGATTTCGAACCCAACAATTAAATCAATGAGCTGTGGTGGAATCCCGAATTACTCGAATCCATAAAGTTCAAAACCTGATTCCGCTGCTGCTAGTTGGACCTCTTTGTGGATGAGTTAAACGCATCTGTCTTGATTCACTAAACCCCTCTAAATTCCTCAATGGTTTCACTTTGGTCATATTGCATACAGCTGTTGATAAATTATTGTAAGATTAAGCAAAGTGCAATATTACATAACTACATGTAAAAGTTAACTTAATAGCTAATTATTCAGCTTGTTTATTTATTCCTTTTATCTTTTTTTTTCCGTGACTGGTGTTTGGTTGAAAAAAGTGTACCGCATTCTCCTATTCATCCAATACTAACAGATGTTAGAAAGTTGAAATTGAGGGGTTGCATAATTCCAGATGTTTGCATCTCCTCTTTATATTCTTTTTTAGTTCTTTCTCTTTAGATAGGGGTTATATATTTGCATTGTCAGCGTATAGATTTTTTACACCATCGGGTTAAGTTCACTTAGAACAATAGGTAAATCTTCATAGCAGCCTGATATGGTAACTTGAAAAATAGAAGAATAACCTGTTATAACCGATTAAATTGACCTGATGGTGTAACATTATTCGTCATTGTCAATGTATATAACTTAAATCCATATTAGAATCATCACCTGTGCCCCGCGAGCAAGTGTTAAGTAGCTTGTAAGTCCCTTCTATATCTCATGACAAAGCAGAAGGTCTAGAATTCCACTCTTTTTAGGTGAATGTTGTGGAAGCAGCAGAAGATATTGATGGCCAACAAGTTCAGAATGGAAACATTCTTACCAATGACATATACCATGTCACTTAAGTGAATTGGCCTATAACTGTTACTATGCATATTGACCTCAGGATTGTGACTATGATGTATTAGTTACATTGTGCATGATTTCTTGGAGAAATTTTTGTGCAGTTGGAGCGGAAAAAGCTAAGAGAAAGAAGGATAAGGAAAATCATATAGACCATAATAACGTGAAGAAATAGAGGAGCTTCTGGAGAATTCAGAATATATTGTCTCAAATGAAAGATATATTATTATCTTTTTGTTACCTTTGGAAGACATAGAATATTGACTTGTATAGCTAGTTGGATGACTCTTGTTGAGAACGATACTCTTGTATTGCTACAGTGGAAAGACTGATGGTTGCAATAGAGAGGAAGAATATATAATATATGGTATAAAAAATGACGATTAATCGGGGCCATATTCTTGAGCTTCATACTAGTGTCCAACTTGTTTAAGCTATTGTTAATCCACATTATATAGCACTGTTGTTTTGGCGGGCGATCAAAGCAACTGTTATACTCATGGTCATGGGCATCAAAGTGATTCCTTTGCATTTGCTATGGTTTATATCATATAGCTCTTGGATGGTTATGTTGGTCATTTAATGTGTTGCACTCCCTGACTAAACTATTCTCTTTAGGCCGGCTCTTCGCATGTTCATGGTGTTGCTATTCCAACGGTTGAAGGTATTCAAAATGTTCTCGACCATATTGGAGCTCAACTGAGTGGGAAGAAAACTCACTTTCTCTGGATTAATCTCCGTGAGGAACCGGTAATAGTGCTTCATTAATTTTGGTATATGCATTTCACTGAATTTCTTCTGCACTTCAGTTTTATTGTAATGCTTTCCTATAAATGGCTATTATTTCAATAATAACTGCAGTACAGTTTTGTAAACAAATTTCTAGGACTTCTAATAGATTCTTTTTGATGAATTAATCATAGTGAGTAATCTTGTAGACATTGTTTGCATGATGTGTTGCACTCTTTTTTTGGGGGTTTTATGATGCGTTGCACCTTTAAATCTCATTATTTGCATTCAACACATTCATACAGCATATAGTTCCATGTTCCAAAATTTTATTTATGTTGCTCGTTGAGCCCTTCCAGTGCACAAATTTCATTGCACCATTTTTGATTAAACAGAAGACCATCATCTCTCTCTCTCTCTCTCTTGCTTCTTCTGCTGCATCCTTTTCCTTTTTTTTTGGGGGTGGGTGGGGGGTGGGGGGAGGGAAGTTGATGAGAGCCTTTCCTTGTATACGGGACCCATTCAAAAGAGTATAGGCACTTCTCTATTCTACATTTTTTTCTCTTTCATGCATTAGGTTGAATTATTAAATAAGTTCTATGAAAGGTGGAGACACAAGATAATCTTTTACCTCTCTTTAGATAGCCCATGGATTTTCGATTTCTATTGGACTTGGTTAGATAATAGCAAACTTGTTTGTGATAAGATTGTGGGCTGACTGAAGGTAAGTTCTGATTGATTACCTAAGATGCAACAATTAATATCCATCTTCATGAAGTATCTGAAGGTGCAAATGTCTGTGTTAGTATTCTTGAGTGAGTGATCATGTGGAAAAGGAAATATGAAGCTGATCGAAGCTGAGAATTGATATATACATTGGTATTCCTGATCTCTCTAATGCGGAACTAGATAAAACACGTGTAGTGATATCTGTGTTTCTTTTTGGACATGAACTTTTCGATCAAGATGCTGCAAGATTTTAATTCTGGAAAACTTTATCATATGATTGTTTCCTTTCTAAACATGTAACAGGTGATATATATAAATGGACGCCCGTTTGTCTTGCGTGAAGTAGAAAGGCCTTTCTCAAATCTGGAGTATACGGTGCGTCATGGTTAGGGATTTATTTGTCATTTTGACTTATTGTTACTGATTTTATTTTATATTCACATGATCATATTGTAATCTCCTGGAATCAGGACATTGCACACTTTTTCAGGATTTATCAAAATAACATGCCATCACGTACCCACACTCACAAGTTAAACACTTCTGATCATGACATCAATGAGATATCATAAGATACATGTATTTCTTTTACTTTTTGCTCTCAGATGCAGCATTGGTTGTAGGACTTTTGTCTAGCACTTGGTGGGCATCTTCCTTTCAGAAGTTTACAAAAAGTTAGTAATATATTAATAAACATATTACAAAAATATACTGGACGTACAGACAAACTATTTACCTTCGTTAGGATAGTATAGCCCTTAATACTTGGGTAACCGAGGCCAAAAATCATGCCAAAGACTAACCTTCCTACTTCCCAACACGCCAACAAGAGTGTTCCCTGAATACAGCAGAATGGATTTTCCTACTTCCCGACACGCCTTGTGATTCCAGATACCCCCTATGTATTTGTATCTATCCTTTTATAGCTGGCTTGCAGTATGAATAACCAAGTAAATAACCTGATTAAAATATGTGCATGCATAATGGTTCATGAACCAAGTATTCAGTATTTAGAATAATATTTTGAGTAAATGTTTATCTTAACGTTTTAAAGTGCCCATTCCTGAATAGATAACGTTTTTAAAATAGTGAAAGTATGGGAGGATCCCAATAATAGAAAATAAATGCACATTTTGAACATTGAATATGCATTTCATCAAAGCCGGCTGACGTGCATGAAACTCTGTTCTTTTTGGTGCACCCATGAGGTTCCTTTATGTATAGAAGATTGGGTGTCATTCGTAGAAAACCATATCTTTTTGTAGGTTTTCTACTTTTCTTGGGTATACCCCTTGTATACGGGTTTTCTAAGCCCAATATTTTAATAAAATTATTACTTGATCCCAAAATAAATAAAAAAAAGAATGGATGGAAAGTCTGATTGCATAACTACCGTGAGACCTTATCACAGCAGGATCCTAATGCTTCTTATTTGGGTAAAACTTTTTCTTCTGCCAATGCATATTGGTTCACACTCATTCTTGTGTATACTTACAACTTTTTATATCTGGCATTTATTGGGTTGTAATACAAGTTTCTAACTGCATATCTTTTCCTAATCTATCTGTTGATATTCTTCTTGATATGACGTTAGATTTTATATTAAATAGGGAATTAATAGGAAAAGGGTGGAGCAAATGGAGGATCGCTTGAAAGAAGATGTTCTGCTAGAAGCTGCAAGGTTATTGTTTGCTCTAATTTTATTGTTCTTGAATGAATATCTAGGTTTTCACTAAATGTCATGATGGTGCTCACGTATTGCAAATTTTATGTGAATCACTTTATGAAAAACAGATACGGAAATAAGATCCTAGTAACTGATGAGCTTCCTGATGGTCAGATGGTGGATCAATGGGAACCAGTAACATCTGATTCTGTGAAAACACCCTTACAGGTTTCATGAGTTTAGGAAAGCTTTATTGAAGTTGATGTCAGAAAAGATTGTACTGATTGCTCATTTTCATTTTGAACATCTCCCTCTAAGTTAGGTGTATGAGGAACTGCAAGCACAAGAGTACCTTGTCGACTACGAGCGTGTTCCTATTACTGACGAAAAGTCACCCAAAGAGCTGGATTTTGATATTCTTGTGAGTATTTGTATTTCTACTCGGCTTTGGCTTTGAATCCCATTTTTATGTCGAAGATACATCTCTTATCATCACGAAAGGCATGGGAGGTTCTTTTTGCTTAGGTTTTTATTATTTTTGGTCAGTTGTTACGTTGGAACATAATTTCACGCATCTGATATGCTAGGAATAATTTTTTATTACAGCATCGCGACCGTCTTAACTCGTCAAGCTGACGTCTTTTATGTATATTGACATGGGTGTTTAACTTTTTTTTTCTTTCCTTTTCTAGTAAGTAGTCTAAAGATGGATGGAAGACATGTATTTATGACTATCTACACATTTATGCTCTTCAAATAGTGCTTTTGCTTAATAAACATGTCGTTTTCAATGTAATGGTGCCAAATCGTTTTTATGATAGATTTGAGCATTAGTTTTGTCTCATTCCTCATTTGTTTTTTTTTGTTTGCCTTCTGATCTTTAGGTTCGTAGAGTTTCTCAAGCTGATGTGAACACACAGATTATTTTTAATTGCCAAATGGGACGTGGGCGAACAACCACAGGAATGGTGATTTCCACATTGGTGTATCTTAATCGAATAGGGGCCTCTGGTAATTATTTTCTCTCATGTCAGACCTGGTATTTTCCTTCAATGTCCAATTTAGAAATATTTCCTGCCCTTAGATTTTATTCTCTTGCTTCTTGTTCTTGCATTCTGTTTTATTAAGCCTTTTTAGTTAAAGGGCCCTTTTTTGGGAATAGTGACCTGAAATTCAATTGTTCAGAGAAGGGATTCAATACCTTAACTTTGATATCACGAAGAGAGAAGTGAAAAATTCCAGAATAGTCACCAAAATTTCAATGCTAAGAGGAGGAACTCAATACCCAAACTCTAATACTATGAAGAAAAAGATGAGAAACAAAACTTTTAAGGAATAGTGACTGGAAATTTAATGCTTAGCTGAGGTACTCGATGTCCAAATTCTGGTACTATGAAGAAAATGGAAGAGAAGACTCTTGCAGAATAATGAAATACAATGGACTCAATTCCTAAACTCTAATACCATGAAGAAAAAGAAGAGAAGAAGACTTTCTGGAATCATAACCGGAAATTCGATTTTCAAAGGGATGCAACGCCTAAATTTCGTCTCATGGAGAAAAAAGAGAAGAGGTTTCGGAAAATACTTTACTTAAAAGTCACCCGAAAAAATGCTGAAATAGTGAAGACCATGCTGAGAGAAGCATCACTGGAAAGAGACACAAAACCATCTAAAGGGTGAAAATAAGAGTAGTGTCGATGGAAAAAAAAGCACCCAAGGGTGTGACTTAGTGGTCAATGAAGTGGGTTGAGAACCATGAATTCTCAGGTTCAAAACCTAGGTTCAAATCCCAACAGAGACAAAAACGCTCGGTGATTTCTTCCCATTTGTCCAAGCTTTAGTGGACAAAGTTACTTGGTACGTGTGCTGGTAGATATGTTGAGTCCCACATCGACAATGAAGGGGATGGGTGGTCTCCTTATATGGACTTGGGGAATCCTCACCTCTTGAGCTAGCTTTTGGGGTTGAGTTAGGCCCAAGGTCCATTTATCATGGTATCAAAGCAGGACCCATCCCGATTTTCCGATGTTGGGCCCCCATAATTGCCCACACTCCAGATGTCTAGTCTTGGGCGTGAGAGGGGGTGTTGAGTCCCACATCGACAATGAAGTGGATGGGTGGTCTCCTTATATGGACGACAATCCTCACCTCTTGAACTAGCTTTTGGGATTGAGTTAGGTCCAATGTCCATTTAACATGTTATCAGAGTAGGACCCATCCCGATTTTCCGATGTTGGGTCCCCATAATTGTCAACGCTCTAGATGTCCAGTCTTGGGCGTGAGAGGGGGTGTTGAGTCCCACATCGACAATGAAGGGGATGAGTGGTCTCCTTATATGGACTTGGGCAATCCTCATCTCTTGAGCTAGCTTTTGGTGTTGAGTTAGGCCCAAGGTCCATTTATCATGTAGATTTTAAGAAGAAGAAAAGACTTCTTATATTTTTGTGTATGTTTACATCCCATGAGCAAGGGAATTTATACAAAGCTCCTAATGCTAATTAAGGAAATAAAATAAATCTATATAATCAATCTAGCTATCAAATCAAATCAAATAAAATCATAATAAAATTAGATCTCCTAAATATAATCAAATCTCCTGAAATCATGCTAATCAACACTCCTAAATCTAGTCTCCTTGAATCATGCTAATCAACAAGATATCAGGTATCCTGTAGAATTAGTTGAGGTGTGCGCGAGCTGGTTCGAATACCACCGGCATAAAAGAAAAAGATAAGAATATTTTGAGAACAACCAACTTTGGCAGATTGATGGTGTAGCTGCCCGGGGTTAATTTGCAGCTACGTAATCTCTATCAAAAGACTTTAGTACCATATGAAACAGAGAAGCAGAAAAGAGAACTTGCTTGTATTGGTTATGAAAAACTTAAAATATGCTTTTTATATATACTACATGAAATAAGAAGAGTTATTAATGAGGAAAAATGCCTAAATTACCGAGATTCACAGTTGTAACAGAATGAGAAAGAATATTCTGACTCTAACTTAAACACATAGAATGAATCTAGAATATTCTAGCATACAATTGCATTAACTCTCTTGACTTTCAACAGCTTGCATGCGGGTTTTTCCCATCATATAATGAATTATTGATTTCATAAAAAGAGAAAATATGCAGGCTCTAGTCACCTCTTTTTTTAACGGTGACTGGGTTGAACATGATATCTCTTCACTGCTGGTGAGGAAATCCAGCCTCGTTATGATATGGATTGTAGATATCACTCATAACCTCATGAAAACAGTAGGTTTTTGCTTCTGTTTACTATTTATCAGTTTAAAGTCCCTTGATAAGTCCCTCATTCCTGCTAATAGTTGATTCACACACTTAGTAGAAAGGCTTAATTGGATAATGTAGAAATCATACATCTCTGTACGTTTTGATTGTTGCCCAAGCCATTTCTACTTGCAAAAAAGCACCTTTCTCTGGGGAAATAGAAGGTGACTAAAAATAAATGAGGAAAGGGGTAGCGGAGGACAAAAGAGGGTACGAAATTGTAAGTTAAGCCTTGAAAAACATTTACATGTGAGAATAACATTTCTTCTTTTATACCCTTGGTTGCTGTAGATTGTGATGCTATAAAAAATGTACTCCCTCTGTCCGAATATATGTGGCGGTGTAAGTGTTTGACTCAACACGGAGTTTAAGAAAGAAAGGAAGACTTTTGAAATTTGTGGTATAAAACTGGCCATAGATATTTGTGTAGCTATAAATCATCTCATTAAGGGTAAAGTAGGAAGTTTAAAGTTATATGGTTTCCAATAAGAAAGTATGTCACTCTTTTTGGGATAGCCTAAGAAGAAAAGTATAACACATAAATTGGGACAAAGGGAGTAATTGTTAATATGCTTAAAAGCCCAGCTAATAACTGCAATATAACTGTAAGAGGCAAACTGTAACAACAATAACAACCCAGTGGAGTCCCACAAGTGGGGTCTGGGAAGGATAGCGTGTACGCAAACCTTACCCCTCCCTTGGGGAGGTAGAGAGGCTGTTTCCGAAAGACCTTTGGCTCGAGATGAAGAATAGAAACAGGTAAATATCAACAAGCCAGGAAAATGCCACCAACAATGGAAGTTGTAAAAACTTCTGTTAGAGATAGCTATGTAATTGTCCCACATTGGAATAGGAGTAGTATCCCCTTTGTATAGAGTAGCTATAAATAACACCTCTTATATTGCATCACACACAATATATCAATATATATCATATTTTCTCCCGTGCCTTCTCACATGGTATCAGAACTATCGTGAGAGATTTATCGTTGTGCATAAATTCCAGCGATTCCGGGAAGTAAAATCAGTCACCGGAACCCTTTTTTCCGGCGACTTTCAAAGTTGTTTTGCGTCTGCTTTGTCTCGGTCAGTGTTGTGCACAAAATCCAACACTACCACAAGAGTAGTCACTGTCCGGCGACCAAATCCCAGTGAAAATCTCCGGCGGTACTGTAGCTGTCCAAAGAAAATTTTCCGGCGAAGTTCCAACGTTGCGTGGGCCACCTTCCGGCCATTTTTTGGCGACGACTCTTCAGGACAGATTGTTTCCCTTGCAATTCCGAGCCTACCCATCCAGGTTACACCAAATTCCGACCACTTTTTTATTTTTCCGGCGTGAATAGTGATTTAAAAAAAAAAGGGGTGGACTTTTGGCCATTTTTTGAAAAAGTTCCTTCAGAACAGTTGGGTCTTTTGGTAATTCCGATCCTACCCCTACTGTTTTTATTTCATTCCGACCACTTTGAATATTTTCCGGCTGCAACAGTAACTTTCCAACTGCTACAGTAGTTTCCTATTCTGGTTCAGTGTTCCTTACTCTATTTTCAGTGGATTACAGTTGATTATTTCTCTTATTTGGTAATAATTTACAAGATGTCTTTGGGAATTGATGTTTTTGGGTCTAAAAGCATGAGTTCTGGAAACTCTAATGTTATGATTACCTCGGAACCTTTAATGGGAGGTTCAAACTACTTAGCTTGGGCTTCATCTGTCGAGTTGTGGTGTAAAGGTCAAGGTGTGCAAGATCATCTGATTAAACAGTCTAGCGAAGGAGATGAAAAGGCGATAGCGCTTTGGGCAAAAATTGATGCTCAATTATGTAGCATCTTGTGGCGTTCTATTGATTCTAAGTTGATGCCTTTGTTTCGGCCATTCCAGACATGTTATTTGGTTTGGGCAAAGGCTCGTACGTTATACACTAATGATATATCTCGCTTCTATGATGTGATATCACGGATGACAAACTTAAAGAAGCAAGAATTAGATATGTCTACTTACTTGGGTCAGGTACAGGCAGTCATGGAGGAATTTGAGACATTGATGCCAGTTTCTGCTAGTGTGTCAAAACAACAAGAGCAGCGACAGAAAATGTTTCTAGTTCTTACACTCGCTGGACTTCCTCATGATCTTGATTCAGTACGAGACCAGATTTTGGGGAGTCCGACTGTCCCTACAGTTGATGAATTATTTTCTCGATTACTTCGCCTTGCTGCAGCACCAAGTCACCCAGTGATGAAATCACAAATACTTGATTCCTCTGTTCTTGCATCCCAGACAGTGGATGTTCGGGCATCTCAAGCTATGGAGAATAAACGAGGAGGCGGTCGTTTTGGGAGATCTAGACCCAAGTGTTCTTATTGTCACAAACTTGGACACACTCGTGAAATGTGTTATTCCTTAAATGGCCGTCCACCCAAAAAATGCCTACGTTGCTCAGAGCGAGACTACATGTAACCAGGGCTTTTCTGTATCTAAAGAAGAATATAATGAGCTCCTTCAGTATCGAGCAAGTAAGCAAACATCTCCACAAGTAGCCTCAGTTGCCCAGACTGACACTCCTATTGCTGGTAATTCTTTTGCTTGTGTTTCCCAGTCTAGTACTCTTGGACCATGGGTCATGGACTCAGGCGCTTCTGATCATATCTCTGGTAATAAATCACTTTTGTCGAATATTGTATATTCACAGTCTCTTCCTACTGTTACTTTAGCCAATGGATGTCAAACTAAGGCACAAGGAGTTGGACAAGCCAACCCATTGTCTTCTATCACCCTAGATTCCGTTCTTTATGTTCCTGGTTGTCCTTTTAGTCTTGCATCTGTTAGTCGTTTGACTCGTGCCCTCAATTGTGGTATATATTTTATTGATGATTCTTTTATTATGCAGGACCGCAGTACGGGACGGACAATTGGTACAGGTCGTGAATCAGAAGGTCTTTACTACCTTAACTCGCTCAGTCCTTCCACAACATGTCTAGTTACAGATCCTCCAGATCTAATCCACAGACGTTTAGGACATCCGAGTTTATCCAAACTTCAAAAGATGGTGCCTAGTTTATCCAGTTTGTCTAGATTAGATTGTGAGTCGTGTCAGCTTGGGAAACATACCCGAGCTTCCTTTACGCGTAGTGTTGAGAGTCATGCAGAGTCTGTTTTCTCCTTGGTTCATTCTGATATATGGGGTCCTAGTAGAGTCAGTTCAACCTTGGGATTTCGTTATTTTGTTAGCTTTATTGATGATTACTCAAGATGTACTTGGCTTTTCTTAATGAAAGATCGTTCTGAGTTATTCTCTATATTCCAGAGTTTTTGTGCTGAAATCAAAAACCAATTTGGTGTCTCTATCCGCATTTTTCGCAGTGATAATGCCTTAGAATATGTATCTTCTCAGTTTCAGCAGTTTATGTCTTCTCATGGAATTATTCATCAGACATCTTGTCCTTATACCCCTCAGCAAAATGGGGTTGCAGAAAGAAAGAATAGGCACCTTATTGAGACTGCTCGCACACTTCTAATTGAGTCTCGTGTTCCGCTGCGTTTTTGGGGCGATGCAGTTCTCACAGCTTGTTATTTGATTAATAGGATGCCTTCATCTCCCATCAAGGGTCAGATTCCACATTCAATATTGTTTCCCCAGTCAGCCTTATACCCTCTTCCACCTCGGGTTTTTGGGAGCACATGTTTTGTTCATAACTTAGCCCCGGGGAAAGATAAGTTAGCTCCTCGTGCTCTCAAGTGTGTCTTCCTTGGTTATTCTCGTGTTCAGAAGGGATATCGTTGTTATTCACCTGATCTTCATAGGTACCTTATGTCAGCTGACGTCACATTTTTCGAGTCTAAACCTTTCTTCACAACTGATGTCACTTCTGCTGACCTACATGACATATCTGAGGTCTTACCTATACCGACTTTTGAGGAGTTTAGTAATCCTCCTCCACCTTCAACCACAGAGGTTTCACCCATGTCAACTTTTGAGGAGTCCAGTGTTATCCCTCCTAGTTCCCCAGCCACAGGAACACCACTCTTGACTTATACGGACCACACTAAACCCTAATCCTCATTATGTTGGTTTGAGTTATCATCGTCTGTCATCTCCCCATTATGCTTTTATATCTTCATTGTCCTCGGTTTCCATCCCTAAGTCTACAGGTGAAGCATTGTCTCATCCAGGATGGCGACAGGCTATGAGTGACGAGATGTCTGCTTTACATACAAGTGGTACATGGGAGCTTGTTCCTCTTCCTTCAGGTAAATCTACCGTTGGTTGTCGTTGGGTTTATGCAGTCAAAGTTGGTCCCGATGGCCAGATTGATCGACTTAAGGCACGTCTTGTTGCCAAAGGATACACTCAAATATTTGGGCTAGATTACAGTGATACCTTCTCTCCAGTGGCTAAAGTGGCATCAGTTCGCCTTTTTCTATCCATGGCTGCAGTTCGTCATTGGCCCCTCTATCAGTTGGACATTAAGAATGCCTTTCTTCATGGTGATCTTGAGGATGAGGTTTATATGGAGCAACCACCTGGTTTTATTGCTCAGGGGGAGTCTCGTGGCCTTGTATGTCGCTTGCGTCGGTCACTTTATGGTCTAAAGCAGTCTCCTCGAGCCTGGTTTGGTAAGTTCAGCACGGTTATCCAGGAGTTTGGCATGACTCGTAGTGAAGCTGATCACTCTGTGTTTTATTGCCACTCTGCTTCAAGTCTATGTATTTATCTGGTAGTCTATGTTGATGATATTGTTATTACGGGCAATGATCAGGATGGTATTACTAATCTGAAGCAGCATCTCTTCCAGCACTTTCAAACTAAGGATCTAGGCAGATTGAAGTACTTTCTAGGTATTGAGGTTGCTCAATCTAGCTCAGGTATTGTTATTTCTCAAAGGAAATATGTGTTAGACATTCTTGAGGAAACATGAATGACAGGTTGCAGACCTGTTGACACGCCGATGGATCCGAATTCTAAACTTATGCCTGGACAGGGGGAGCCGCTTAGCGATCCTGCAAGCTATAGACGGCTGGTTGGTAAATTAAATTATCTCACAATGACTAGGCCCGACATTTCTTATCCTCTGAGTGTTGTAAGTCAGTTTATGAATTCTCCCTGTGATAGTCATTGGGATGCAGTTGTCCGCATTATCCGGTATATAAAATCGGCTCCAGGTAAAGGATTACTGTTTGAGGATCGAGGTCATGAGCAGATCGTTGGGTACTCGGATGCTGATTGGGCAGGATCACCTTCTGATAGACGTTCTACGTCTGGATATTGTGTTTTAGTAGGAGGAAATTTGGTGTCCTGGAAAAGTAAGAAACAGAATGTAGTTGCTCGGTCTAGTGCAGAAGCAGAATACCGAGCAATGGCTATGGCAACATGTGAACTAGTCTGGACCAAACAATTGCTCAAGGAGTTGAAATTTGGTGAAATCAGTCGGATGGAACTTGTGTGCGATAATCAAGCTGCACTTCATATTGCATCAAATCCGGTGTTTCATGAGAGAACTAAACACATTGAGATTGATTGTCACTTCGTCAGAGAAAAGATACTCTCAGGAGATATTACTACGAAGTTTGTGAGATCGAATGATCAACTTGCAGATATTTTCACCAAGTCCCTCACTAGTCCTCGCATTGATTATATATGTAACAAGCTCGGTACATATGATTTATATGCTCCGGCTTGAGGGGGAGTGTTAGAGATAGGTATGTAATTGTCCCACATTGGAATAGGAGTAGTATCCCCTTTGTATAGAGTAGCTATAAATAACACCTCTTGTATTGCATCACACACAATATATCAATATATATCATATTTTATCCCGTGCCTTCTCACAACTTCAAAGGGATTTTCTATGGAATTCAACTAATGGGGTGCTGAAGTATCACTTGGAACATTGGGAGATTCTCACAACACCAAGTATTTGGGTTGACTTGGGGTTAAAGAGTTAAGGTATTTATGCTTTACTAGGAAAGTGTTTATGGAGATTTGAGGTTTGCTCTTTGGAGAGAGGTGATCATGGAGAAATATGGGGTCTTGGAAGGGGGATGCAACACTAAAAATGTCACACTTTCATATTGATACCTATGGAGGAATATTTTTAAAGATTGGGAAGAGTTTAATGGGAATGTATCTTTCAGGGTGGGAGATGGAAGTAGGGTAAGTTTGTGGGGTCACAGGTGGTGGGGGATAGTGCTATGAAAATTTCATTTCCAAACATGTATAAATTTTCAAGCCAAAAGGAGATATCAGTCCAACAGGTACAAAAGCTACAAGGTGGAGAAGTTCACTGGGATTTGAGGTTTTAAAGGCCTTGCAAGACTAAGAAGTTGCAGAATTCTAAAGGTTAGTCAAATGTCTCCACAAACAAAGCACGATTTATGGAGTTGGGGTTTGGGGGGGGGGGTTGATAGTGGCATGTTTCCTGTTAACTCCTATGATGAGAAGCTTTTGGTAAGGGAGGAGACTGTTTGCAGTATATATCGGTATGGATCCACAGTGAACCGACAAATGTGTGTTTTCCACTTGGATAGCTGTGAAGGCAGTGATCTTAACGGCTGAGAAGTTAAGGAAGTATATTTTTCAGTTGGTGTTTTATGTGTAAAATCTCGACCGAAGAAGTGGACCATCTTGTTTTATATTGTTGGGTAGCTCTCGCTTGTAGTGGAAAATATTGAGAGGGTTCAAAAATTGGAATTCAGTGGTGATGCTAGGCACTGTAAACGAAGTGATGTTTAGTTTGACCCTTAGAAGACGGGAGAAAAGACAGAGGGCATGAGATGTTTGCTCCATTAGAAGTTATGTGGACCACATGGAGAGAGACGACAACAACAACAACAACAACGACCCAGTATAATCCCACAGGTGGGGTTTGGGGAGGGTAATATGTACGCAGACCTTACACCTACCCCGAAGGGTAGAGAGGCTGGTTCCAGGAGACCCTCAGTTCCAAAAAAGCAACATGAGCCGATATATTAGTACCATAAAAATGCATAATAAAATAACAGCAATATAAGAGATATGAAATACAGAATACGAAATACGAAATAGATGGCTGGTATAGTAAAACTAGCAGGTAAAGCCCTGCATCAATAGACGACCAATGACATTCTTAGTCTAACTCCTAACTGGCTAGTCTCACTCTATTGTGCTGTAGAAATATTCACAACTTTCCCCTAACCTACAACCTTAATGCTCGACCTCCATAATTCCCTGTCAAGGGCCATGTCCTCAGTAATCCTAAGTCGCGCCATGTCCTGTCTGATCACCTCTCCCCAATACTTCTTAGGTCGCCCTCTACCTCTCCGCGTGCCCACTACAGCCAGTCGCTCACACCTCCTCACCGGTGCATCAGTGCTCCTCCTCTGAATGTGCCCGAACCATCTGAGTCTTACTTCCCGCATCTTGTCCTCCATGGGGGCCACACCCACCTTCTCTCGAATATCTTCATTCCTAATCTTATCCATCCTTGTATGCCCGCACATCCACCTCAACATCCTCATCTCTGCTACTTTCATCTTCTGGATGTGTGAGTTCTTTACCGGCCAACATTCAGTTCCATACAACATGGCAGGCCTAACCACTGCTCTATAAAACTTACCTTTTAGTAACGGTGGCACTTTCTTGTCACACAAGACTCCCGACGCTAACCTCCACTTCATCCACCCCACCCCTATACGGTGTGTGACATTGACTGGAGTTATGCCTTAAAGGGTGGTGTTGAAGGCAAAAGACAAGTGGATAAAGTCATTGACAAATGTTCCTCTATGCAGGTAGGGTTGAATTATGTTTAGGAATATGTTTTGCTTCTACCACTTGCCGTTGGTTATTTCTGCGCACTATCTACTATGCTGTCTTCTTGTTCATGATCTGCTTCTTGTGATGAGAAAATCCATGATCAATCTTCTCTATCATCCCTTCTACTTCATTTCATTTTGGAAAGCTTGAAAATATGCAGTTTCTTTCAGTGTGGCTCTGAGATAAAAATAATTTATAATGCAAAATTTTCATTTAAATTGTTAATATGGATTACTTGCAGAACTTACGTGAAGCTATTGCTATCTACCGCAATAGTATTTTGCGCCAACCTGATGAGATGAAGAGAGAGGCTGCACTTTCGTTTTTTGTGGAGTACCTAGAAAGATATTACTTCCTTATATGTTTTGCTGTATATCTCCATACACAACGAGATGCACTATTTTCTAGGTCCTCTGCTCAGTGCAGCTTTAGCGATTGGATGAAAGCAAGACCAGAGTTGTATAGTATAATCCGTCGGTGAGGATAAAATTTTCTGCTATTGTTCAAAGTGCTTGCCTTACAATATTTTATCTTGCTGCTTTTATCATCGTTATTCTTATTATTGTTTTTACTCCATCTTTTCTGATGCATAAACATAACTGCTACAACTGACTCTTTCAGGTGGTATCAGACATCATTATTTTGTGTCAGTATTTTGTCACTGATTCATGTGCATATGTCTGTTGTTGGACCTGAGGAACTTTTGTAATCTTACATAATTTCAATTTAATCTGATGTTTATCTGAGAAATTAAAGAGATACCTACAGAACGAGAACATAATTTGGCCCAAAAATTGACTTTATACTACACTGGTTTTCAGTTCAATTGTTGAATTGCACTTCCCAGGCAATTTACTTGTTCATTAAGTACTTATGTATTCTGAACTTTCAAATTATGTGGAGAAAATTAGCATTTATATCTTGCAAGAAAGTCTATGCAATCACTAAATTTGTTCAACTGTTCCTGTCTTAGTTCCCTTTTAAGTTATTCGGCTTGGGGGTTGGTATTTGGAGAGAGCAGGCAGAAACATCTTTATGAACTTGTGGATCTGAACTTTGAGAAGCCTCTCAAGATTACTGAGTCATCTCCACTATGCCATACATTAATCGAGTTACTTTCCAACCTAGATGTGTAGCCATGCTGGTGGTTTGATTTGCTTAAATTTTTCTAATGTAATGAAGGCATTCCTTATAACATCTCATCTGTGTGGATGAGGCTTTGTATCGAACAAGATACTACCACATATGTTAGTAAAAGTTTCTTGACCTTGGACACTGTGTTAATAGAACTTTGTGATCTCTAATATTGAAGGACCATCTTGTGATATAGCACACTTGTATGGGCTCCAGAGGGATGCTGCTTTACTGGAAAAGCCCAAAGGAATCTTGCATTATTGGAAACTTATTTGCTAGATTTGGCTGCAGGTTGCTAAGGAGAGACCCTATGGGAGCACTTGGCTACGTGAGTCTGAAACCTTCTCTTGCTAAATTGGTTGACACTGCTGATAGTCGCCCTTGTGAGATGGGGCAAGTTGCTGCTTTGAGGAACGGAGAGGTTCTTGGACCTCAAACTGTTCTTAAAAGTGACCACTGTCCTGGCTGTCAACATCCTGGCTTGCCAGAAATATTAGAAGGTGCTCCTAACTTTAGAGAAATTCCAGGATTTCCTGTCTATGGTGTTGCGAATCCCACCGTCAGTGGGATTCGATCTGTAATTCAAAGGATTGGTAGCTCCAAAGGTGGACATCCAGTTTTCTGGCACAATATGAGAGAAGAACCTGTTATCTACATCAACGGAAAACCATTTGTACTCCGTGAGGTTGAAAGGCCGTATAAAAATATGCTTGAATACACGGTATGAATGCAATTTCATGAAAATTTAATATAACTAACTTCTGTCAGACCTTATTGCTGCCGATGATACATACACTCTTCATTTTGCATTAACATACCTTTGTCAAACATGTGTGACATTGTATGATATCATTAACGGATCCTTTAAATGGGTACTACATGATATAGTAACGTTATATGGATCCTTTAAAAAACATAAAAACCAACCAAAAGTTGAATTTACCTGTGTTAGATCCATACTTGTCTCAGATACTCATACTTGGTGCTCGTTTCCGAAACTCTTACTTCGGTCCTTATAATATAAATTGCTGTTTGGTGCACTTATTGAAGCTTTATGCCAAAATTTGAGACTTATTTTGTGCTGCCAGAAGCCATTCTATTTCCTATTGGTTTTTTCTGTTTGGAAGAATTCTTTTTTCAACCTCTGTTTGGATGAATGCAATTTCTTCTTTCTTTCTTTTTTCATTTTTGCTTTTCATATCAAAATAAAGAAAGGTAGATCATGGAACTTTTGTTTGATTATAACTTTTGTTTTACTACCTTTAAAAGTTCTTGCAATTTCTTCTGTTGCATGTATTAATTTTAGAAGATATTCTTAATTCCAATGAGATCTCAATATAGAACATAGTGCAAATATCTTTGCTTTAAGTCCTTTTTTGAACCTTTGGCTGATACATATTTTATCAAACACAGCAATTTAGTAAGTACTTCCTTGTACTGAACAATCAGATTGCATAAATTGGAATTTGTTCCAAGCTAATTTTGATAGATTTCAAATGGTACAGTTAGTTCTGTTTTCCAATTACCCTTCTGTTGCTGTAACTATTTTATCTTTTACTTGGAATTGTTAAATTTCCTGATCTCGAGCTTAAAAGCCTTATTTTGTTTACTTCAGTATACAATATTTGCATTTCTAATGCAAGGTTGCTTTTTGTATTACAATATTTTAGTTGAAAATACAAGATGCTTCCTTCTTTTAAATGGGTTTGCTTTGGAGTCTTGACTCCTCTATTCCTTTATATTTCGAGAAATGATAACTAAACTGACTAATTACAAGTATGTGGATCTAAGGGGATCGATCGTGAAAGAGTGGAAAAAATGGAAGCTCGATTAAAGGATGACATTATGCGAGAAGCTGACCGTTATCAAGGTGCAATAATGGTTATTCACGAAACTGATGATGGTCAAATATTTGATGCTTGGGAACATGTGAGCTCTGATGCAGTTCAAACTCCTGTGGAGGTCTTTAAGTGCTTGGAAGCTGATGGTTTTCCTATAAAGTATGCCCGTGTTCCAATCACTGATGGCAAAGCTCCCAAAAGTTCTGACTTCGATTTATTGACTTTTAATATAGCATCTGCTTCCAAAGATACTGCTTTTGTCTTTAATTGCCAGGTAACCTAGTATGAATTCTTCTTCTTCGATTTACTTGTATTTTCTGTGGCCTTTGGCTCCCAACGGAAGATGCTGTTTACTTATTTCTGTAATTACAGATGGGCATAGGGAGGACTACTACTGGAACTGTAATTGCATGCCTTTTGAAATCACGTATTGATCATGGGAGACCCATTAGAGTATTAAATGATGCATCAAATCCAGATGTAGGTGGTGATATGTCAAGTGGTGATGAAAGTGAAGGCGAAAACCATCCACCTGCACTATTAGTATCAAAAAATAGACCTCAAATAGATTCAAGTGACACATTTGGGATAAATGACATCCTGTTGCTCTGGAAAATAACAAGATTGTTTGATAATGGGGTGGAATGCCGAGAGGCCTTAGATGCTATTATTGATCGATGTTCAGCTCTGCAGAACATACGCCAAGCGGTCTTGCAATACAGAAAGTTGTGTAATCAGCAGCATATTGAGCCTAGAGAAAGAAGAGTAGCACTAAATCGTGGTGCTGAGTACTTGGAACGATATTTTCGTTTGATCGCGTTTGCTGCATATCTTGGCAGCGAAGCGTTTGATGGATTTTGTGGACAAGGAGAATCAAGGATGACTTTCAAAGATTGGCTGCACCAGAGGCCAGAGGTTCAAGCAATGAAGTGGTCAATTAGATTAAGGCCTGGGAGATTCTTTACCATCCCTGTAATGCCTCTGACATCTGTCTGTCTCTGTTGCGGATTCTTTTTTAAGCTCGATTTGACTCTGTTATAATTGTAAGTGCAGGAGGAACTAAGAGCTCCACAAGAGTCACAACATGGGGATGCTGTTATGGAAGCTATTGTGAAAGATCGGAATGGCTCTGTTCTTGGGAAAGGGTCTATCCTCAAGATGTACTTCTTTCCTGGCCAAAGAACTTCCAGTCACATACAAATTCATGGTGCTCCTCATGTTTACAAGGTATGTTAAATTTCCATTATTATCATGATGCTAAGAGAAGCTGAATTTTGATTTCACATGCCTAATGGGAGATATTTTAACTAGCGTTAGGGTTTCCAAGATAGATGTATGTGCACCTTTCGCACCACATGCCTTTGTGATAGAGATAGGTCATGTTTTTGTTATTCTTTCACAATCTTCAACACATAAATTTGAACCCAAGTGACAAACATCATATGGCCAAGAACTATTTTCAGCTAGATAGAGAAATTAGGATTTATCTTTTTGATGAAGTAAGGGGAATTACAAAATAGAGGAATTAGGATATATTTCGCACTAAAGCTTTTCAGCTTTTGATCATGTCTGAGAAATAAGAGGAGACATTGGAAGAGTGATTTGAGACAGATCTAGCATACACGAAATACATCGAGTATGATGTTACATCTGTACATTTGTTACTAAGTTTTAACTATTTAACATATTTTTGTGGTTGCCTATATAGGGTAGGGTGAGACCATTACATAAATAGAATTGAGAAATTAGGATCAAATGCAAAAATGTGAGTATGGATGCTCCGATGAAGTGCAAATACATACAGGAGATTGGAGAGAAGAATTAATATACCCATAAAAAAATGCACACACACAAAAGAAACCAAAAAGAAAAGAAAAAGAGAGAGAAGATAGTTCATGATTATGCCCGGTTTTGTTATAGAAGATTGTTATCTTTTCCCAACTGGGATCATAGAATGTTAGGAAACGAAAGCAATAAGCAATAAGTAAATTACCAAGAGAAAGTTACTCTTAATGGCTACCCAAGGTTTTTCTCTTTCCTACTTCTTGGGATCGTAGAACTACTTTTCTCCGGTGTTTCATCTCATCGGAATCCTTTCATCTGTCCCTGAAGCTCAGTTTTCACCCACTGTGATCTCTGTTTAGAACTTTTTTCCGTTTTTTTAGTTAAGATCTTTTTTGAAAAACTTTCTCCGACTCATGCTTTTCTATCCGGCGACTACGGCAGCGGAGGGACTGTGTTTTATACCAATCATTTACGTGATTGCTTAAAAACTTGGTTTACGCAGCTTCATTATGGAGAATAGAATATACTTTACAGCGGGGGGTAAATCTTATGATATAACTGAAAAGCATATGGATGGAGAATCGTGGTTTGAATGGGTTGAGCGCACGAGAAACCTGATGAGAAGAATGACTTTTAGCAGGAAAATTCTTTTGTGGTTATGTGATTTATTGCATAAAGCTTCTGAAAGAAGGAGAAATGTCTCTAATAGGTGGAGGACCAGGGATCATTTATTCAACTTTTATTGCTCACAGAAACACAACAGTTACGGGAGATTTATTAGTATTGTTTTTGTACGTGGGGAAAGCAGAGCAGTTATTATTATACCTAAAATTGAATTAAATGCAGGGTGGGGAGAGATAGCCTCTAAAATAGAAAGGTTCATTCACAGAAACTTTCTCTTTACAAGAGCAACAGAGGTTCCAAAATTACATAATGATTTTGCTCATACTCTACGCTCAACCAAATGGTCAGAATCAAATGGCAACATCAGAGTTATTCAACCAGAAAGCAACCCTATCAAAATCGCTACTTCAATGCCAACCGACAAAAGTCTTTTGAATAGGTGCATCGTCGGCAAGTTCTCGAAATAACTAGATTTAATTCCCTCACGCACAGTGGTTCGAAGATGGGTAAACAACAAATGGAGTAATGCTGTTGGAGTCTATGAGCTGAATGGACTACAATTTCTTTTCGAATTCCCAACCAGAAGGATGGCGGAGCAGACTATGGAGGAAACCTGGAGATGGAAGAATGCTACTTTATTGCTGAGCTGGTGGTCCCCGACAGCAGCTTGTTATCCTTTTGAAACAAAATTCAACTGGATCTGGGTGAGGATTCTCGGACTCCCATTACATCTATGGTCATCAGAAATCATGAAAGCTATCGGAGAAAAATGTGGTGGCTGTATTGAGACGGAGGAAGAGACGCAGCTGCGAAATCACATGAGGTGGGCTCGTATCAAAGTTAAGGGACCGGCTGAAAAGATCCCTAGAGTTGTAGAAGTAAAAGAAGGAGGAATGCTTTTTTCCTTGCCATTGTGGAGTGAAATTCCGACGACCGTGAAAGTTTTCCAAGAAGATGCAGTAGTGGAAGTACGACCTAAGTTCTGTGATGATAAAGTTACAGGCCCTACTTTCATAAAAGAGAGATCTAGGCACGTGGGCTCAGTAACAGGGCCCTTTAATTCAAAAGTTGACAGATGTATCCCATGTGCCCTTGAGCGGGGGAATTGTTCTAATGAGATTAGGGTAAATACTAAAGTGGGCCGAACTCAGGAGAAGCCCAAGACTTTACAAAAAATAAAAGATCCAGATTCCAGAAAATTGGCTGATGAAAAAAGCCCAAGTTCTATTATGGATAGCTGTGGGGCCAATCTAGCAAGACCTAAAACTTATGTATCTCAAAATTTTGGGCCCGATGTTATAAGTGAGGAACTGAATAGGGATTCTAATTTACCCCAACAAATGGAGCGACCCGACCTTCTATTCCTAGAGATAGAAGCGTGTAAACATAGGGAGGTGTATCTGATAGAGCAAATTGAAAAATCAGCGGCTGCTCGACTGTTTTTATCTCAATTAGAAGATGATGGAAGTCACACAGATCATGACATGCAAGGAGGGGAAATTGAGGGGGAGGATCAGATACTCGAAAATCTGAATCAACAACAGTTAATTGAATATAGAGATGCAGATGCATCGGAGATAGAAGATGTTGACCCAATTCAAGTTCAATTCCAAGAAGCTGAAATGGAGGCAACTTTATGGGTACATAGGAATATATTGAGACTAAGCAAGGAATATGGGGTGTGTTCAAAGGCCGTGAAGGGGAGGCTTTATCTCTTTTTATGAAACTAGATGTCAAAAGGAAGGAGGAGATGACAGAAACTCCTACTGCCAACTGTGGTACTTCAAAACAAAAGGGGGCAAAAGAAGTGGAAACACTGGTTTTCAATCTGACGTAAAAAGATGAGGGGAAAAGAGCAAGGGGGAGGTCAATTTCCAGAAGTGAACCATGAAGATAAAAATTATCTCGTGGAATGTTTGGGGATTGAATAGAAGGGAAAAGAGAAGGTTAGTGAACAGTTTGATACAAAGGTGGAAAGCAGACATTTATTGCTTTCAAGAAACTAAGTTGCAAATATGGACCAATAGAAGGGTAGAGTTTGGTTGCTTGCAATCAAATGGGAGAAGTGTGGTAATTCTTATTTTGTGGGATAATAGGTCATGGAGAGGAGAGGTGATCACCACTGGAATATCCACAATTACTTGTAGATTCAGCCCAATGACAGAGTTCTCATGGCACCTCACAGGGGTATATGCACCTTGCAACAGGGTGGAAAGACAACTTATGTGGATGGAAATTGCAGATACTAGGGGACTTTTTGATGGTCCCTGGGTAATATGCGGGGATTTTAACACAACTAGATTTGTAAATGAGAGGAGAAATTGTAGGAGAATGACAAGATCCATGATAGAGTTCTCTGATTTCATTAATGACATGGAAGTAGTGGATCCTCCTCTTATCGAAGGAAGTTTTACTTGGGCAAAGAGTGACAATCAGCAAGCTTTTTCAAGGATAGACATGTTTCTATTCTCTACGGAATGGAATGATGAATTCAGGAATATTTCCCAAACACTAATACCTAGAGTCTCTTCTGACCATGCTCCCTTACTGTTAGAATGTGGAGATTGGGAGAATCTTAAGTCTTATTTCAAGTTCGAGAATTGGTGGCTCGGGGTGGCAGGTTTTAGTGACATGGTGAAAACGTGGTGGCTTTCTTTTGAGGTACAGGGTAGACCTGATTATATTCTGGCCTGCAAATTGAGGATGCTGAAAGGAAAACTAAAAGAGTGGAATGGTACAAATCATGGCAACTTTGAAGTAAGGAAAACTCAACTTCTAAGTTCCATGGCAGAAATGGATGTTGTACAGGAAACTAGAAATCTATCTGAAGATGAGCTTTTGCAGAAGGCCAGCATGTTCATGGAGCTGGAAGATATAGCAAAAAATGAGGAGATAGCTTGGAGATAGAGGTCTAGAGTTCTTTGGCTCAAGCAAGGGGATAAGAACACAAAATTTTTTCATAGAATGGCAAATGCACACAGGAGAAACAACACAATTGATAAGCTAGAAGTTAATGGTGTGACAGTGGAGAATCCAAAGACTATAAAAGGGGAAATTCTATCCTTCTACCAAAAACTTTACACTGAAACAGAGGAATGGAGACCAGAGTTTGTTTTGGCTGATTGTCCTTGTATAAGTGAGAGTGAGAAGCAGTGGTTACAAAGATCATTTGAAGAGGATGAAGTTTGCGCAGGGGTAAAATTATGTGCTTCGGACAAAGCACCTGGGCCAGACGGATATACTATGGGATTTTTTCATTCTTGCTGGGATATTGTAAAGGAAGATGTTATGCAAACCTTGAGAAATTTTCATACACAGGAGTTTTTTGAGAAGAGCTTTAATGTATCATATATAGCCCTTATACCAAAGAAGACTGGAGCTCGAGAGTTAAGAGATTTTAGGCCTATTAGCTTAATTGGGTCTGTGTACAAAATTATTTCTAAGATTTTAACCGAGAGATTGAAAACAGTGATCTCCAAGCTAGTAGATAGGCATCAGATGGCTTTCATAAAGGGGAGACAGATAATGGATGCAGCACTAGTGGCTAATGAATGTGTTGATTCAAGGCTAAAGATGAAGACACCTGGAATTCTTTGCAAACTTGATATTGAGAAAGCATATGATCATGTGAGCTGGGTTTTTCTTCTTAAAATGCTGAAATCTATGGGTTTTGGAAGAAAGTGGATTAAATAGATGCTCTTCTGCATAAGCTCAGTCCAGTTCTCTGTTCTCATCAATGGTTCCCCAGAAGGTTTTTTTCCTTCACATAGAGGTTTGAGACAGGATGACCCTCTTTCCCCCTTTTTGTTCCTAATAGCAATGGAAGGTCTAAATAACATGATAAAGGTAGCAAATAACAATAGGTGGATGACTGGTTTTAAGGTGGCAAGTAGTGTAGGTGGAATGGAGGTAACTCATCTACTATATGCAGATGATACTTTGTGATGCAAAAGAAGAAGAGCTAAGACATCTCAGGATAATTCTAACAATTTTTGAGGCAGTCTTTGGTCTACATGTCAATTGGAGGAAAAGCCTTATGAGGTAACTGATATACAAAGGCTGACAGACGTTCTTGGATGCACAGTTGGAACTCTTCCTACAACCTACTTAGGTATGCCATTGGGTTCTAAAAACAAGTCGTTAGACATTTGGAGTGGGGTGTTAGAAAGATGTGAGAAAAGATTGGCTAAGTGGAAAAGCCAGTACATATCCCTGGGGGACAGAGTAACATTGGTTAACAGTGTCTTAGATGCACTTCCCACATACATGATGTCCCTTTTTCCTATTCCTACAAAAATAGAGAAAAGGATTAATGTTATGAGAAGGAATTTCATCTGGCAAGGAAATAAAGAGAAGGGAGGTTACCACTTGGTTAACTGGAAGGTTTTGACACAAGGCAAAAAATCTGGGGGCTTAGGCATAAGAAATTTGAGACTACATAATAAAAGCCTACTCCTGAAATGGCTTTGGAGGTTTGGCAGGGAAGATCAAACTTTATGGCGACAGGTCATCACTGAAAAATATGGACTAGAGGGACAATGGATACCTAGAACAGTGACAACAACATATGGGGTTAGTGTCTGGAGGTCCATTAGGGCTTATTGGCCTCTTTTTGCTGAGAATGTTTCTATTGTAGTAGGGAATGGGAGGAAAACATCCTTTTGGAATGATAATTGGCTAGGACATGGACCTTTGAAAGACCTTTTCAGTGACATGAAAGTTTTGAGTTTGAATAATGAAGCTACGGTGGAAGACAGTTGGGACCAACATGGATGGACTTTTAACTTTAGAAGAGAACTAAATGACTGGGAATTGCCTAGATTCACTGAATTTTTGAATGTACTTGATCAGTTCAAGGGGACTACAGTGGAGGAGGATAGGGTTAAATGGACAAGGCATAGTAGTGGCTCTTTTGCAGTGAACTCAGCATACAAACTTCTCAACCATCAAGGCCAGCAAACTCAGTTATGGAGCTGAAAAACAATATGGCAAGCCAAAATACCAACTAAAGTAGCCTGCTTTGTATGGTTAGCAGCCAGGGATGCTTGTCTAACACAAGACAATCTAATGAGAAGAGGCATGCCATTGTGTTCAAGGTGTTATTTGTGTGGAAATGAGGCTTAAAGTAGTAGCCATTTATTATTACACTGTCAGTTTGCTAGAGCTTTATGGCACCTATTTTTGAGTATGAAAGGACTGTCATGGGCCATGCCCAGGAGTACAGGGGAGCTTCTTGCTTGCTGGAATTTCTCTGGAGACCTGATCAAACAAAAAAAGTGGTGGAAGACCATCCCGGGATGTATATGGTGGATCATTTGGATGGAAAGAAACAGTAGATGTTTTGAAGGACACAACAATTCCTTACAGAAGATCAAGATGAACTGCTTATTTTTGTTTCACTTTTGGTGTAAGGAAGATTTTGTACAGGATGTAGATTCAATGATAGATATCATAGGATCACTGTAGTAGGAGATAGAAGATAGCCGTGGTTTTTGCTCTTTTTGATATATGTATATATGGCCTTAGCACAGCCTTTGTGCTACGATTAAATAATATGTTACCATTCTCAAAAAAAAAAAAAGCAATAAGTAAACCATTAATGGAAAACAATGGCACACCAAGAGCAGAGAAGCAACTATATAGAGGAAGAGTACAAAGAGGCTGTCAACAACAATGGATAGTATAAAAAGCTGCTAGGCAAGCCTAACTGGAGCAGTGTATAAAAGTGGGTCAAACAAAGAAGTCCAAAGTATTGTGCCCCAATCAGCGATGCATTATGGGGCGTGTCTATCCCTCTGGTACTATTAGAGATCTAAATGTAAAACCAGAAATGAAAACAATGTTACACCAAGATCAGGGAAGCAGAAAATTACTATGTCGAAGAAGATTGCAAAAGAGACTGTTAACAACAATGGATAGTGTAGAAACAGCTAGTCAAACCTAACCAAAGCAGCAACAACAACAACAACAAACCCAATAGTTTCTCACAAGTGGGGTCTGGGGAGGGTAAGATGTACGCAGCCTTACCCCTACCCCCGGAAGGGCAGAGAGGCTGTTTCCGAAAACCTAACAAAAGCAGTGTACACAAAATAGGCCAAACAAAGAAGTTCAAAGTATTCTATCCCAAGCAATCAGCACACAGTACATTGTTGGTTTATCCCTCCACTACCACGATAGATCTCATTGAAAAATCCATAATCCAAATTGTCACAGTGTGAACCCTGTCCATCTAGTCAGGCAGAATTCAGGTCACACACTAAAGAGATAAAATATTCAATTTTAGTATCTAATTATAAAATATTCAATTTTAGTATCTAATTGTATAGGGTACCTTTTTCACATTTTCCAAAGCCATGCACGTGCAATACACATACGCGTGATGGAAGAGTAGATTACACTGACTGGAAAGAGATAGAAGCTAAGGACATAAATTTTGTAGTGAACTTGCAGATTTTCAAAGTTTTGAATTTGAGTTCTGTTTCATGGCTAAAACTTGAAATTTGTACTGAATTTCTCATCGTTTTTAGGTTGATGGACACCCCATTTATAGCATGGCAACGCCTACAATTGCAGGTGCAAAGGAGATGTTAACTTACCTTGGTGCAGAGCAGACCTCAAAAGAAAGTGTTGCTAAGAGAGTAGTTTTAACTGATCTGAGGGAAGAGGCTGTCGTTTATATTAATGGAACACCTTTTGTTCTTAGGGAATTAGACAAGCCTGTTGAATCCTTGAAGCATGTTGGAATCACTGGTTCATTGGTCAGTCTTCAATCAATTTACCCCTTCAAATAATTGGTTATGATAATTCTATTATCTTTTAACCACTTGTCTGCCACAGGTGGAACACTTGGAGGCACGGTTAAAAGATGACATACTATCTGAGATTAGACAATCTGGTGGTAGGATGCTTTTGCATCGTGAAGAGTATAGTCCGTCTTTAAATCAAGTTAGTATCATTGGATATTGGGAGAACATATTTGTGGATGATGTTAAGACTCCTGCAGAGGTATATGCAAGTCTGAAGTATGAAGGGTATGATATAATCTATAGGAGGATACCATTGACTAGAGAGAGAGAAGCCTTGTCTACGGATATTGATGCTATCCAATACTGTAAGGACGGGTAAGTAGCAGCACTTAATCTGCAGAATGTTTATATGTCATCAACTTCTGAGACAGGTCATTCAAATTGACAGTTAACAGTTTTTGTTTGGGCAAAGTTGGTATAATGGGATTGAGATGTAGTCATTGATTAAAATATGAAAGCTGGTGTAGCTTCTTGTCCTGCTACAGCCATCTCCATGACATTGACAGACTGCCCTAGATGTAGAAGTAAAATCATGTCTATCAAATGGCTCGTTGTAGCAACTCTAATATATCACGGAGAATTTCCAAATGCAAATGAGATATAAAAATATACCTTGCCAAACTTCTTTTTCAATCATGAGTTTAGGAATCTTGACTGAACATTAACTTGTCATTGCCAATTTATACTAGTTAGTTCGCAAAATCTATCATTTCTGTAGTTGTCTGGCTCAGTTTGGTGTTTGAGAAGCCTTTAATCTTCATTCTTTGATAAGATAAATGTCACAGCGTGCTTCTTCTTTTGTTGTAATCTCTCCGAATCCAGAGAAAAAGTATATTCTATGTCAGCTATGATGTGACTTTGATTGTCAAAGGGCATAATATGGTGTTTCTAGTAATGATCTTTTACCTGTGTCCGTGAAGAATTTATTTGAAAGTTTGTTAACCAGTGACTTCCTTTTCCATGTTCTCATTAGAAGGAAAATTAAACTAACTGTTTTTTTTCTTCCTTTTGCCTGCCTCTAAACAGCGCTGCAGGATCTTACCTTTTTGTATCACACACAGGATTTGGAGGGATTGCTTATGCAATGGCTATTATTTGTTTAAGGCTTGAAGCTGAGGCTAAGCTGTCATTAGATATTCATCGACCATTTGAAGGCACTGTGCTTCCATGTCCACCTCTAGAGAATTTCAATGTTCAAAATTCGAACGAAGAAGCACGCAAAATGGGTGACTATAGGGACATATTAAGCCTCACTAGGGTTCTTGTGCACGGTCCTGAGAGCAAGACAGATGTTGATATTGTAATAGAAAGGTATGCATTCTCTATTTAATCCATAAATGCATGAGTTTTTTTCTCCAGCTTCCGTGGCAGTCCAGCTTCCTCAAGTACTGCACAGGAGATTGGTTAAGGACATAAATTTCATAAACCTACACATACCATAAAATCAAGGAATATATGGATTCAAAGAGGGATTCTCTATGTAACAGTAAAAGGAACTAGTGATTGAACGTTTCTGATTTTATTTGGTGAAGTCAGTTAGTCAATCAACTATATCCTTTCATGTCTTATTAACTTAGATCTGTATATATTAGGGCAATTGGGTAAAACTAATACTTTAAGAATAACCTATTCAGGTCTCTGCTATCGCGTCGTTCCTCCCTACACTTATGCCCCTGTACCATCACTTAATCATGTCCACCATCTATTTGCCCCTTCAGTTTTTTAACTCCATCTTTGTTCGATGGTAATTTAAGAGTCTTGTACAAAGCGAATGAGTTTTGTGGCAGTAGATGTGTCTTGAGGGTTTGGTATAGTTGGTGCTTAGTCTATCAGTTTCTGGTGAAAGAAAATATAATCTAATGATTCATAAAGCTTCTAAGAGCAAATGCAGGTTGAAGGATGTTAAGGAAATGGAAAAGGGTTGTAAACTCATCTATGTTTGAATTCTTATCCTTCTCTATAGATACCGGAATAGAGAGAGCAGATAAAGTATTGTCCATGAGAGCATTGTTCAAAATTTATTGCAGTAGTGCACTGTTTAATATTGTGAGAAATAAGATAAACGGGTTCGCACTTATGGGTCTGGATTCCTCAGCACCAAGAAAAGTTCTTCTTTACTTGGATGGCAGCGAGGGGAGCAATTGTTCGAAGTGTAGATGTCGACCACCTCCTCCTACATAGTCTGGTGGCAACTTAGGTTGTGGCGTGAGATTTGAGATGGCTTGGGCTGCAAAGGGCATTGTTGGACACAGTGAAGGAGGCACTCTGCGGCGGGAAATTTAGAAAAGAAATCCAAGAGCCTGGGATGTTGCTCCACATGTTGGTGTTGTGGAAGGAAAGAGATAGGAGAGTTTTTGATGGGATTTTTTTCGGATGCATAGAGAATGATTATGTACATTTGAGGAATAGTTTCTCATTTCTAGTTTCTTCTTGGTGCATCCATGAGGTACCAGTTTGTATAGAAGATGGGGTGTCTTTCGTGGAGAATCATCTTATGTTGTAAACTCTCTACTTTTTGATGTACTGCTTGTATACAAGAGATTTTCTCATTATTAATAGAATTATTTACCTTGTCACCAAAAAAGAAAAAGGAAGAGAGAGGATGGTTTTCTGTACAGCATGAAGCGGGAAGGTCATTGCTGGCCAGCTTTCTAAGTTTAAAATTGATAGAAAAAACTGAATTTTGCACTAATGTGGATACTCACGTCATAATTCTACTTTGATATGGTTTAAGTGTAGGAGTTGATCTAGCTAGTTTTAAATCAAGTGAATAGCTAGCTACTGTTCTACCTCTGAGTATTGTATCTGACAGTCTGAGTTCTTTCAATTTTTCCAAAGGTGTGCAGGTGCAGGTCATTTGCGAGAAGATATAGTTGAATATTCAAAGGAGCTTGAAAAGAATTTAGATGAAGATGAAGAACGTCGAGCATACCTCATGGATATGGGCATTAGAGCTCTAAGGTTGGTTCTCATCCATCTCTTTTATAAATGAAGAGTTTGTTGATAAACATGAAAGGTAGAAGCAGAGGACAGAATATGCTCATTTAAAGGAACATACATACTGCCCCAGCACCATCTTAGAGGTCCTCTTTTGAATGCTTTATTATTAAGATAGAGCTGAAACTTCTATTTTGCAGCGGAAATGAGCAAAAAATATTGAAGATTTGAAAAAAAATGGTGAATTTTTCCCCCAAAAGATAGTGGATAGAGCAAGGGATAAACTAAAGTAGAAAACAGAAGACATAATCGGGACTGGATAGCATAAAATAACTGAATATAATTTGTCCTGAGAATTGAACTTGCACCTTGGCCCATATTTCATTCATAGGCTATATATTTCTTCTACAGTTAACCTCTTCCTTGGAATGGAAAGGTGATATTGAGAAATTGAGTTACTCCTTAGTCCGATTTCAGTAGGTGGGATACGCATCCTTTTTCCTGGAGCGATGACCAGTAGACATATATCTTTTTGCTGCAAAGTAGGCAAAAATTTAAAACGATTTTAAATAATGGTTTATTTCTTTTCTGTTTGCAGGAGATATTTTTTCCTGATAACATTTAGATCCTATCTCTACTGCTGTTCTCCAGCTGAGATAAGATTTAGTGAATGGATGGATGCGAGACCTGAACTTGGCCACCTATGTAATAACCTCAGAATTGACATATAATGAGGATAGTGTCCAGACATATCCAACATTAGACTCTAAAGCTCTCTCTGCATATCTATAAACACGGGGGACACTGAATAAAGTTGATCAGATTGAGAAATTGCTGATACTAGACTCATGACTTGTGGAGGAAGACAAGTTATTGTCATTCTTTGAAGGGAGCTGATAGCTATTAGCATTTAATTAGTTCAGATTGTAGACACCTGTGCTGCAGCCAAGCAAGAGGAAGCAAACTGCGAGACTGGCAGACAGAAGTTACAATGAATCAGAAGAACTATTCCCATGTATAACATGAGGAACCAAAAGTTCGTAGGTTAAGGGGGGTCCAAAGTTGCAAGTTAAGGAATATTTCAGTGCTCTATGGTCAACACATTACACTCCGTAAAGCTGCTTCCGAACCAATGTGCGTGTATAACTAGCTTTCACTGTAGAAATGCAGAGAAATATCAAATGGTATTCGAGTTGCAGATGTATGATATGTTTGCTGTTAATAACTACTGACATGTATAGAAGTTGCTTCATATGGACATGGATTTATTTGCCTTGGCATTCATTTCATAGACGTAACTTTGCCTCATGACCAAAGAAAGGAAAAGATGGCATGAAAATAACTGAAGGAAAAAGATGAAGCAAATTAAAGGCTTGCTGTTGGTTGTATACTTGTTATGACTTGCAAATCAACTGCTCATCAGTCTCCAAAGTTGGAATCTGCTACAGAAATCTTTTGTATGAGTCTGCTCTCTGCTCTATTGTTATGACTTATGTGCTAATAAAAGGCAAAAACCTAATGTGCAGAGGGATAAAATAGAACGATGTATATTAAGACTGCGGTCATCTCATTCAGCTCTAGTCCATGCTATTCATGATAATTTTTTTTAATTAAACAAAAAAGTATAAAACATTTGTTGATTTCTCAATAAATAAATTCATGCTCTCATAATGCGGAGGGATAAAACTTTTGAAATAAAGACAAACAAATATATCTTCTAGGTTAATTGCGAAAGTAATTACTGTTTGACCAAGTTTTTAAAAACTGCTTCTAAGTGTATTTTTTTCAAAAATGCTTTCTCAGAAAAGTGCTTTTGAAGAGAATCACTTTTTTCGGCTTTTCAAAAACTGCTTTTGCTTCCCTCAAAAGCACTTTTTTCCTTCCAAAAGCTTGGCCAAACACTTCAATTTTTGGCCAAAAGTATTTTTGGTTCAAAAAAGCACTTTGGCCCATAAAAAAATTTGGCCAAACAGGATATAAGTCTCTCACAATAATTTACAGTGACATAAATTACCATTGTAGTATGTTGTGGAGATATGTGACGAGATTGTTATAACCAGTAGTGGGACAACTATTTTCTTTTTCTTAAAATTAATTAACACTAAGTGATGCCTAATGGGACACCCAATGAAATCTCAAAAATTGCATATTATGACGCTGCAGTTTGTTAAAAGCGTTTTAAAGCTGGTCGTAAGGGATTTTTATACTAAATCAAATAATTTAATCTGAACAGTTAAACATCAACGTGAGAATACACATATTACTTAATTATAACTAAGTGACAAAATATGCATATGAATGACATATATCTTATATTTATTAGTTTAATATATAATTAGTTTTAAAACTCAAATATATCTTATATTTATTAAATATATCTTATAATCAAATATATCTTATATTTATTAGTTTTTATTACAGAAAAATTGTTGCAGTTGATGAATATATTGGTCAAAAGGGCACCATTTTGAGACACGTTGGCCTTTTCTTTTTTGGTTGTCATGTGACACCTAAAATTCTTGCTTCATTTTGCCAAGCAAAATAGAGTATTCACAAAATGAAGATGAAAAAGATAGAATAGAATGTTGCCAGCCGGCCCAATCCAAACAAAATGCAAGTCCAGTTGTGGTGGCAGAGTCATACCTCTTCTTCACTGCCCCTATCTTCAATTTTGTACCGTGAGGAAGCCATTGCAGCTGGTGCTACGTGGCACATCCACAACAACAATGCATTATCCGCCGCCGCCCTCAGCCTCAGGTTTAGCCGAAACCCTAACCTAACCTCTCGAAGATTTCGTCTCGTTACTTTCACGTCAAACGCTACCTTTGACGATGGCGACACTCGGAATGATAATGTCAATGATACGGGAGACCGAGGCGACGACGATGACGATGATGATGACGGCGTTGAGATTGAGATTGAAATAATTGGGAAACGTCGTCGGCGAATTCGATCCAAGATAGCCGTGAACGCCAGCTTGCAGAACGTGTGGGAAGTCCTCACTGATTATGAAAGGTTAGCTGATTTCATCCCCGGTCTTGCCGTCAGCCAGTTGCTTCAGAAGGAGCCTAATTTCGCCCGGCTTCTTCAGGTCATTGCCTTTTAATTCTTGCCAACTTCTTATTTTTTAATTTATTGTTATAGAAACTACTCCTTATTAGAGATGTACTAGTTTCTAGAATTATTCAAACTATTGACTTATAAGAAAAATAACAACAGCTGCTGCTGCTACCATTAGTATTGAGCTTGCAAATGACCATACATTAAGTCTGTTTTAGACAAGAGTTTTAGTTCTATGTACTACTTGTAAAAAATAATTTACACAATCAGGTCACTTAAAAAGTAACCTCCTACAGGCTAGAATAAATGTTAAGTAACCTGCTACAGTAAAATTACGCTAATGATATAAAAAAATTCATTACACAATCAGTGTATACGACTTAAATCCTTTAGGCAATTGTATATGTTGCTTTGCAATCCTTATTGCCTGATGAAAATCTCATCAACTTGACCTTTTACCACCAATATGTAATATGTCAAATAGTACACGAGTGCTCTTTTCTTGTCAAGTTCAAAACATGAAAAACTCCGAAAGAACTTAACATCTCATCACTATCATCGGGCTAAGTTCTGAATCACACTGTTCGATTCCTAGTCAGTCACACACACACTCGCGCACACAAATATGAAACTCATTATTCAAACAGAGGGAAAGAAAGCTCCTTACATTCAATTGAATGTGAATCAAATGTTTCTTCTTTTGAAAATAGCAACATGCTGCTCTTTATGGGAATTTCTTGACTTTGAACATTTTAAGAATGGTCTATCTGATATTTTGAATCTATAAATTTACAGTCAAAAGACGACACGCCTATATTTTCTCTTGTCTGTGAATTTCTCTGGCATATACTAATGTCATTAGTATGATATTAATGAAATTGTATCATATTGGACAGATTGGGGAACAAGACTTAGCATTTGGGCTCAAATTTAATGCTAAAGGTATCGTTGATTGTTATGAGAAAGATCTTGAAGATCTCCCCATTGGTCAGAGGCGTGATATTGAGTTTAAGATGGTGGAAGGTGACTTCAAACTTTTTGAAGGGAAATGGTCTATCGAACAGATGGTGGATTCTTCCTTCCCTTTTTCTATTCCTTCCTCTGCCATTCAGTTGTTATTAGGAACTCAGTGGAAAACGTACAATGTGAGGTTATAAAAATTGAAACAACCGAAGATACCATCTTTTCTTTTTCGCGAATGTCTTGAGGTATGCATGATAAATTAATGATAAAAGTCATACTGATAATTGTACTAAGTACTAACCACTACAAAGATCAGAAAAAGTTAAGCTTGAAAAATCAACTCCCTGAATCCATGAGTTAAAGTTCGTTTGCAATAATTCTACAACTATGAGCTGATTCTCTTTTTGAAGTGGACTCATGAGTTCACGTTGCATCTTACAATTTGTTATGTATTTAGTTTTCTCGAGAACCCTTATATTTCTTTGTATTGCGGAAACATGCAGTGCAACCCAGGTAGTGTTAAAGAGCATGATTCTTCTGCGGGCCAACCATTTCATACAACTCTCTTCTACATTGTTGATGTTGAACCTAAGCTTTGGTTGCCTGTGCGGGTTATTGAAGGCAGACTCTGTAAGGAGATAAAAACCAACCTGCGGTCTGTTAGGGAAGAAGCACAAAAAGTATATCTTACTTCATTATCATCTTATTAACTGTCAACTAATTACTACCATTTATTGCTGAAGCAATGTATATATTACCTCTACATAATACAATTTTTACCAAATCAACATCTGTTTTGGTGCACTTATTTTGATGATGTGGATTAACTCCTATAGGTTCATATATAGTAGTTCAATTTTTTTGGTCAATATGAGTATAAGATCTAAAAATAAAGACTTTGTTGCCAGGAAAATTTCTCAGTCTGGCCTGTTTACATTTCTCCCTTTCCCTCGTCATTTTGCCTGGTCTCCTAGATAGTCATAGGTTCTTAGGATTTTCCATCCTACTGATTGCATTCTAATGTATCTAGTGAGCGAGCAATTTCTGCTGTACAGTGGTGTCCGTACTACCTTAAAAATTCACATCTCTTTTTGGTATGTGCAAAACTGTGATCTTGCCTTGATTTCCATTATTCACCTTAGATTTTTCGCTGAAAGTAATCTCTCAAATACTAGTACCATATCACGTATCATTTTCTTTTTGCTCCACATCCCGTGGGAAGTGTACTCTCGTGTGCGCGCGCGCGTGCGATTATTAAGATTGTTTTTCCATTCTATCCAGGATGAGATCTTTTAGTATGTAGTGGTACCATGGAGAAATCGAAAGTTTAAAGAAGATAGCAACTGCCTAAAAAGGGACAGAAATGTGGTAAATTTTTCCCGACTTCCACATGATTGAAACTATTGAAAGAACATGTTGCATTGAGACTCGACCTTTGCAAGGATTAGATGAGCCAATGTATGATTCAATACATGTTGTTAGGGAATATTCATAGCTCAATTGGGCTACATTAGCTTTCCCCTCGCAGGGAGGGTTCGATTCTCCACCTTGTAATCCCTCCTCTATTTTTCCTACCCCTACCCCTATGTATAATAATTTTTTTTTTAAAAAAATACATGTGGTAGAAATGTTGTTTTGTGTGTGTGTTGGGGGGGGGGGGGAGTTATTTCTTTAATTCCAAAGTTTGCTCATTCATTAGTTGCATTTAGAACATTCTCCTTGTGAATCTCAATCTGGAAGGGATGGGCATCGTAATCGCCGAAAATGTCAAAGGTGCAATTTCTCACTGGAATAGTCCACACATTCGCAAGATAATTTCTAAATTTCTTGTAGTCAGTGTTTACATCAAACCAACATATGCAAGGCGTGTGTTTGATATATACATTTATCATATAAACATGGTTAAGTGATATATTTCGCATAATTTTTAATTGCTATGGTTTAATTTTTTAGTTTGGTATAAATAACTAGTGTATTTAACTATTTATTATAGAATAGTGCCCTACCCGCACCGCTCTACCACTATTTGCTGACTTTAGTAACGCAAGGGAATATGAGCATTTAATTTATTCCATGTGCTCGGGACTGCCGTTATATATTCACCCTCGCCGACAATAAGGAATATGTACTTGTGATCTGCAAAATGATATATCCATCAATTATTCTTCAGCACGCATTCGGTCAAATTAAAGTATATACTCATCTAATGCGAAAGTACAGCGTTAGGACCAACGGAGATATACCCTCTTACTTGCTCAGGGGTGGTCATGTTGTTGGCTCAAGAACATGTGAAGTTTTAAAGATTGACAAAAGAACTTAGACAAGGACCACGTCTATCTTGTAAAGCATAGTCATGATCAACCTTTGCATATGAGATGCACGTGAAGGAGATAAATCTAACTGATCGAGAAGTAATATCTCCTGATCTGATCAAAAAGGTTGCATATTGGATAAGGAGAGAAAGACTCCTTACATGAAGAACACAGTATAGGAAGAAGATAGTGTTAGAGTTTGAGATCACCTTGAACTCTTTTACGATAGAAGAGTAGCATTTGAATCCCAGTCAATCTTTAATTACTAACCTATTAAATGTCAGTGTTGTTCTCTTTTACATGGAATGCACATAAACAGAAGTTAAACTTAAATTGAGAGCAAAAGAGCAAGGCGATTTTGCAAGCAATTTATGTGTGATTTGAGTGTGCAGTCCTGAAGCTACTTGAACGAGATAGAAGAACCAGTTCCATGTGCCTATCTTTTATTCTAGTTCAATTGTAGTAGGTGATTTTACATTGTACCTTTCAGCTTTCATAGAAGCAATTGTATTAGGTACCTAGAGTGTTCAAGTTAGAGTTAACTTGAAGTTGTCGCAACAGTTGAGGCTATGTGCCACAACGAGATTAGAGTTAATCCTTAGGTTTACAAAGAGTTTTTGTACATGCTGTTTTGGCTCAGTAATTTTAGTGGAAGTTTGGGAAAATCCTACTGAGTAGTAGGTCGTGATTTTTTCACCTTTTGAGCCAGGTGTTTTCCACGTAAAAGTCTCTGTGTTCTTTATTTTGTTTACTTATTATTCCACAAACAGTAGTAGTTGGAACACATAGAAGAACCAGGTCCTTCTATAGTTCAGTTAAGCGAAAATTAGGTATCACACAAATCACCCCCCTCTTGTGTGGTATTGACGTTTAAAACATCAATTGATATCAGAGCGGGTTATCCTTGAAGAGGTTAACACCATAGGAAAAGATCAAGATGAGTGCACCACCTGGAAACTGGGAAGGGCAATCTACTGCTAGGCCTCCACTCTTTAATGGTCAGTACTATTCTTGGTGGAAGAACAAGATGAGAGATCATATCATAGGAGAAGACTATGAACTCTGGGACATAGTCACTGATGGTCCCCTGGTGACTACAAAGAAGAATGCTGAAGGAGTGGACATGCCAAAAACAAGAGCTGACTACACTGCTGAAAACTTGAAGAAATGGGAGAAGAATACCAAGGCCAAGAAATGACTTGTGTGGACTGTGTCCAGACGAGTACAACAGGATTCAAATCTGTACCACTACTAAGGAGATATGGAACACTTTACAAGTGGATCATGAAGGAACTCCTCAAGTAAAGAGATCAAGAGGAACACTACTATATTCTCAATATGAGAATTTCCCTATGAAGGAAGGAGAAACTATCCAGGAGATGTACACAAGGTTCACAACACTAACAAATGAACTTAAATCTCTTGAGAGAATTATCCTTGAAGAAGACAAGGTTGAGAAAATCTTGACAAGGGTCCTACCAGTGACTTGGGAAAGCAAAATCACTACTATTCAGAAATCAAAGAACATTGCTACTCTCAAGTTGGATGAACTGATTGGAAACCTCACTGCCTATAAATTAAGAAGGCAAACCATGAAAATGGTTGCACCTAAGAAGGAAAGGAGTCTGGCTCTCAGAATAGCTGAAGGTGCATATCTGTAGGATGATGAAATGACCATGATTACAAGGGATTTCAAAAAGTACCTACTGAGAGGAAAGGGTTCTTCAAGAGGTACAACCTTCAACAAACCAAGGGCTCCTGAGAAACAGACCAACGAGGGTTGCTACAAATGTGGCAAGACTGATTACATGATCAAAAACTATCCTCAATGAGAAATTGAATGGAAGAAGGAAAGAGCTGAACGAAAGAACAGGAAGAAGGAACATGTTCAACCCAAAAGGAATAAAGGATCAACAAAGGTTATGGTTGCTGCTTGGGGAGAAATATCAGATGAGGATTCAGAAGATGAAGCTAGAGATGAACAAGCACTTATGGCCATCGGAGAATCAGATGATGAACAAGAGGTAAGTGTGCTTCATCTCAAAGACAAGATTAAATTCCTGTCTAAAAAAGGTTGTCTGAACTATTGCTGGACTTCATTGATGAGTCTGAGAAAATTAACCATGAGAAGGAAGAGCTGTCTAGGGAGTGTGTGATCTTAAAAGCCAAGTGCAAAAATCTAGAATCTAGGGCTAATGAGAGTGACAGTAAAAATGCTGAGTTGAAGAACCAGGTTCTTGAACTTGACACTAGTGTCCTAGAACGTATGTCTGAAAATTTAAAACTGAAATTAGGAACAGGTAAGAAGAAAGCTGATCACACACATCTCACCTTAGAAGAAAACCTAGAAAAAATGAAGGATGAGTTGTACATGAAAGATAAGCAGATAAGAGTCTTAAAAGAAGACCTAGGGAAGGTAAAACATGAACTAGATAGAACTTGCAAATGAAATAAGGCTTCTGATGCACTATCTTGGCTACAAGAACATCACAGTAGCAACAAGAGAGGACTTGGCTATGGGGCACAAGCACCTAAGTGGGACCCCAAAAGCAAGTACCTCACTCTTCCTGAAAACAAAATCTGAACACACTGTGGTAAGACTGGTCATTACAAAAATGAATGCAATGCAAAAGAAAAGGCCAGTCAAAAGAACAAAACTTTTGTTCAAGAGAAAAATAGGCTGCCTGGGTGGGCTAAAAGGAATTTGATTTACCCCTTTGCCTATAGAAAGGGACCCAAACTAGTTTGGGTTCCTAAGACTAACCCCTGATTTTCTTGCAGGTCCAAGTGAAGGGAAGTAGCCAAATATGGTATATGGATAGTGGCTGCTCAAAACATATGACTGGAAGCAAGAACCAGTTCCTTTAACTTGTGGACTTAAAAGGAGGTAATGTCTCCTTTGGAAATGGGAATAAAGGTGAGATTATTGGGGTTGGAAAGATAGGTAAGACAGACTCACACTCCATTGAGAATGTCTACTTGATAGATGCCTTGAAATATAGCCTAATTAGTGTATCACAACTGTGTGACAGAGGTAACCTTGTAGCATTTACCTCTACCAAATGCTTTGTGATTAACCTTACTACTGACAAGATTGTTTTGCAAGGAAAAAGAGTTAACAATATTTACATTGTAGATTTGTCCACTTTTTTAGAAAATGAACTCACTTGCTTGAGTGTGTTGGACAATGATCCCCTCCTGTGGCACAAAAGACTTGGTCATGCAAGTCTGAATCAACTCAACAAATTAGTCTCCAAGGACTTGGTGATAGGGTTACCTAACATCAAGTTCAAGGAAGACAAAGTGTGTGAGGCCTGTGCAAGAGGGAAGCAGGTAAGATCATCCTTCAAAAGCAAGAAAATGGTAAGCACAACCAGGACGTTGGAACTGGTTCATATGGATCTCTGTGGTCTAATAAGAACATTGAGCAGAGGTGGTAAGAAATATGTGATGGTTCTTGTTGATGATTATTCTAGGTTTACCTAGGTACTATTCTTAACATCTAAGGATGAAGCATTTGATATGTTTACTGCCTTTGTTAGAAAAACTCAGAAACAACTAGGTAATCAACTTGTATCAATCAGGTCTGATCATGGAACTGAATTTGAAAATGCTAAGTTTGCTAAATTGTGTGATGAGCATGGTATAGATCATAACTTCTCTACCCCTAGGACTCCTCAACAAAATGGAGTAGTTGAAAGAAAGAATAGGACTCTTGAAGATATGGCTAGGACTATGCTACTTTCTAGTAAACTGCCCCATAGCTTCTGGGCAGAGACTGTAAACACTGCATGTTATATCATAAATATATGCATGACTAGACCTCTTGTAGAGAAGACTCCCTATGAGTTACTTAAAGGGAGAAAATCAAATATATCCCATCTTAGGGCATTTGGATGCAAGTGCTTTGTGCACAATAATGGAAAGGACTCCCTAGGTAAGTTTGATTCCAGAAGTGATGAGGGAGTATTCTTCACATAGCAAAGCTTATAAAGTGTTCAATAAAAGAACTTTGTGTGTAGAAGAAAGTGTACATGTTGTGTTTGATGAAACTAACATTCTTTCTGAGAGACAGGAACATGAAGATGAAGTTATTGGGCTGGCAAAAGATTTGAGTGAAGTCTCAGCTCAAGTTAAAGTGGCACCAAAAGAAGGAACATGTGATGGAACAGGTTCTTCCATCCAGGGCAACCTGACAGGGGAACTGATCAAAGAGGAACTGAAACCAATCCCCTAAAGGAACTTGTTTATGACCCTGTTCCTCAGCAACTAAATATGGGAGAAATATCAAGCAGAAATCAGTTGGTTGTGAAACCTCACAAGTATCAAAGTTCTCATCCCATTGAGAATATAATTACTGATCCAACCTCTGGAGTTAAAACTGGATCACAATTAAAGAATCTGTGTACTTTTGATGCTTTCCTATCTCTTATTGAACCTAAAAATGTTGTTGAGGCTTTGCAGGATGTAGATTGGGTAAATACAATCTGCAACAATATGAACTCAATCAGTTCAAGATAAGTCAAGTTTGACATCTAGTTCCAAGACCTAGAGACAGATTAGTAATTGGCACAAAATGGGTCTTCAGAAACAAGCTTGATGAAGATGGAACAGTTACAAGAAACAAGGCAAGACTGGTGGTACAAGGTTACAACCAAGATGAGGGTATAGATTATGATGAGACCTTTGCTCCAGTTGCAAGACTGGAGGCAATAAAACTCCTCATAGCCTTTGCAGCACACATGGAATTCACTCTTTATCAGATGGATGTCAAAAGTGCCTTCCTTAATTGCTACTTAAAAGAAGAAGTGTTTGTTAAACAACCTCCAGTGTTTGAGAGCAAGGAATGTCCTGAACATGTGTACAAATTAGACAAGGCTCTCTATGGACTCAAGTAGGCTCCTAAAGCATGGTATGAACGATTGTCCAAATTTCTGCTTGAACATGGCTACAAAAGAGGTAAAATTGACAGTACTCTATTCTTGATGGAAAAAAGGTAAGGATCTTCTTGTGGTACAAATATATGTTGATGCCATAATTTTTGGGGAAACCACTGACAAACTAAGTAAGGATTTTGCCAAATTAATGGGGAGTGAGTTTGAAATGAGTATGATGGGTGAGCTTAACTTTTTCTTATGCTTACAGATCAAACAAAACCCAAATGGAACCATGATCCATCAGCAGAAATATGCAAAAGAGTTGATCAAAAAGTTTAAAATGGATGAATCAAAGGAAATATACACCCCCATTGCAACTGCCACTAAATTAGACATATATGAACCTGGTTCATCTGTTGATCAGAAGTTATATAGGGGTATGATTGGTTCACTTTTGTATCTTACTTCCAGCAGACCTGACATAGTTTTCAGTGTAGGGCTTTGTGCTCGTTTTCAGGCTAATCCAAAGGAATATCGCTTGACTGATGTCAAGAGGATATTAAGATATTTGAAAGGCACTATTGATATGTGTCTTTAGTACCCCATGGGGAGTAATTTCAATCTAGTAGGGTATGCTGATGCTGACTATGCAGGTTTCCCTGTGGATAGAAAGAGCACCTCAGGTATGGCTCATTTTCTTGGTTCATGTCTTGTATCATGGGCCACTAAAAAGCAGAATTCAGTGGCCTTATCCACTGCTGAAGCTGAATATGTTGCTGCTGCCTCTTGTTGTGCTCAATTGTTGTGGATCAAACAACAGCTGATAGATTTTGGCATTGAAGTTGGCTGCAGTCCCATCTTCTGTGACAACACTAGTGCTATAAGTATGACAAAGAACCCTATTCATCATAAGAGGACTAAGCACATAGATGTTAGATACCACTTCTTAAGAGATAACTATGAGAAAGGATTGATCTCCATAGAATTCTGTGCTACAGATAAACAAATTGCTGACATCTTCACTAAAGCACTGAGTAGAGAAAACTTTGAGAGAAACAAATTGGAATTAGAGATGATTAAGATCACCTAATAGGACCAGCTCAGAATGCACAATGAAAAAAAAAACTGAAAGAAAAAACTGAGAAAAAAAAAATTGGCTAGGAAATCTGAATTTGTGTAAATATCAAGATTAATTTTTACTCAGCTTCATACTGTAATTAGTATACTCCCATGACATGTGTTAATATGACTCACTAATCTCTTACAAAATTTTCTCTATTATGGTAAATTGCGGCATGGTCAAGAGAATTCTAAATAACGAACCTGGTTCATCAATATGGGTTCATCTGAAAGCTAAGGTATATTTTCTATACTTTGCACAATTAGAAATATAAATATTTAAATCATGAGAAGAAGTCCTATAATTTGTTCAATTCCTTAGAAAATTCTATCAGTTAGTTTTGAACCAGTTTCGTCAGCCTTAGAACTCTAAACCACAAAAAATGCCTAAAATTTAGGGAAGCCTAACCGCTCCTTCAAACCTGAAATTTTAGGTTGATTAGACCTCTAATTGACCACTGCCAAGGCTGCCGTTATACATTAAATGTGTATTTCTTTTTAAATACACATCATTACCTCCTGCCATCTCCATAATTCTAAACTGTCAAAAATTCCTCTTCACTTCCACTTGCTTTCTTCACCAAAATTCTAACTCACCAATTCTCCCAAGAAAACAATGATCATGAAAAACCCACAATATAATCCTGGAACTCCTCCACCACCCACTCCCTCTAATTCATCTACCCCTTATCTACCTTGTACATCTCCAAAACCCAGGCTGAGAAGGGTGAAAATGCTTGCTCGGTAAATAGTAGCGTCTGGGGTTCTCTCAAAGAAATTAAATGAGAAATTAAAGGCAAGCTAGGTCCAAGACTCCGACTCCAACTCTGATTCTGAGTCATACAAATCGGCTAGTGAGGCGGAATGACCTGGGTCTTCTGACTCTGAAAAGACTCAAGAATCCCCTTCTAAGGTAAGTTCTTCTGAAAATGTAGAAACTAGGTTTGTTCTGGTTAGGCCTGTCAGGGATGTTGAATACCTGAGTTACGAAGGAGTGGAGGTAAAAAAAAATCTGAAAAGAAAAAGAGAGAGAGGGTGCATATGGTTAAGAGAAGGGAAATGGGAAAAGAGTGGTTGATCATTCACCCACTGCTGATTTATCTATGCTTGCTATCTATGGGATTGAACAAGAAAATATAGAAGAGAGTGGCAAGAAGTCAGGGGGAAGTGGTTCTGGTGAAGTTGCTGGAGGGTTAGTTAATCTAAGCACACAAGGAGATGAACCTGGTTCATCCACTAAAGAGACCTTAACAGACCTGTTGAAAATGATTGGGGCAAGTTATGATCCAAAGAAATGAAGAACTCCCACACCAAAAGCCCCAAGTGCTCCTAAACCCTCCAAGAAAAGAAAGGCTTCATCCCCAACAACTACTGAAATTTCATTGCCAAATAGAAGAGCTACAAGAAATAGGGTGAAACAGAGTGAGAGTGATCTCCAAAAGGCTCTAGCTGAGAGTAAGAAGAAAAAATGGCTAAAGGAAAATGGAAGGTTGGAGAGTCCTCAGAGGCTGTGGAAGTTGAGGAGATGGAACATGTCCATCAGGAGGAAGTTCCAACAATGGAGGTTCAGACCCCCAAGCCCAAAAAGCCCAAGACTTCTTCCAAGAAGTCTGCCTCCGTGTCTGAGGCTGCTGAACCTTCATTATCCAAAAGGACAAGGTCTGCAGTGAAAAGTAGACAAGTACGAATTCCTGAAGATGGGGAATGGAGTGGAGAAGAAGAAGAAGATGAGTCTGATGGTGAACAAGACAAGCTTTCCATGTTTGGCAAAAGAAAGATTTTGAAGGGTAGATTGCTAAAAGACCTGGTAGAACCAGGAATGATGAAACTGGTGGATGCCTTAGCTACTCAGGGGTGGAAGGACCTGGTCCTTCAGATTGATGGTAGGCTAGCCAGGAATGAGATCATTGAGTTCATGGCAAATGCAGAGGTTAAGGATGGCAAGGTTAGCATCCTGTGAAAGGAGTTCAAGTGTCCTTTGATGCAGAAAAACTCGGAGAGATCCTTGATATACCCTCTGAAGGGTTTGATGACTATACAAGGCAAATGTGGCCTTATCTGGACTCCCTTCCTAATGCCCTTGACAGTACCGGGAGGTTCTATGATGCTGAAGATGTGAATGAGGCTAGGGCTATTCAGAAGAGTGAAATGAGGCCACAACACAAAGTCTTGTTTGAATTTGTCAACAAGTGCCTACTACCCAGGCAGGAGAGAAGGCATATTGCAAACTATATGGACCTAGTTTTTATGGAGTGCCTGGAAAGTGGAAGGCAAATTAATTGACCTGCATTCATCATCAAGCTGCTGGACAGGGTCATTAATGGCTCCAAGACTCATGCTACCCCCTATGGCTTTATTCTGACTAAGATTCTGGATAGGTGTAATGTGTCTTTGAAGAAATGGGAAATGGCCTCAAGCAAGGATCAATTTGGCATTAACACTCTGATTGCTTGTGACTATTTAGTCAATGCCATCCAAAAATGAACCTGATTCATCCAAGAAGACTCCTATCAACAGTAAGGTCAGGTCTCTTGTTCAGGAATGTGAAGCCAAAGATGCTGAGATAGCTAGGCTCAAGGCTCGTGTGGCAGAGGTGGAGTTTGAGAGGGATGCTCTCAGAACTGAGCTTACCAAGGAAAAGGAGAAGAATGATGGAATTCTTCACAATATGCTGAATCTTCTCCAAGCCCAAAACCAACCCTCTAGCTCCCCCAAGCCTTAGGAATTCTAGCTTTTGTCTCCTAAACCTGTCTAGTACCTTTAGTGACCCGGATTAAGGATTTTTCTATCTTTTTTGCTCATGTTTTAAATGTTTTTTGCTTTGTGGTTGTGGATTGTGGTAGCATATCCTCTATCAATGATATCTACTGTTTTTGCTCTTGTTCAATGTTAATCTTTCCTTGATAGTTTAAATATATTTGCTTGATTACTGATGATTAAACCATGATTGCACTTGCAGTTTCCCCAGTGGCCATGAGTACTTATTAAAAATCTGGGACTCACACTTTGTATGCAACTTTTCGATGATGCCAAAAGGGGGAAGAGATTGTGTTTTACACATTCTGAATAAGTGATGTTTATAACCTAATTAACCTGGTCCTTGATGATAAGTGAATTTTCTCATCTTTGTATTGATGGTTAAACTGAGTTCTTACAGGATCCAAGTAAGTAGAAAGCACAGAGTTTGTCATCATTAAAAAGTGGGAATTTATTGGCCCAAGAACAGGTGAAATTTTGATGATTGACAAAAGAACTCAGACATGGATCAGGTCCATCTTGTGAAGCATAGTCATGATCAACCTTTGCATGTGAGATGCACGTGAAAGAGATAAATCTAACTGATCGAGAAGTAATATCTCCTGATCTGATCGAAAAGGTTGCATATTGGATAAGGAGAGAAAGACTCCTTACATGAAGAGAACACAATATAGGAAGAAAATAGTGTTAGAGTTTGAGATCACCTTGAACTCTTCTACGATAGAAGAGTAGCATTTAAATCCCAATCAATCTCTGATTACTAACCTATTAAATGTCAGTGTTGTTCTCTTTTACAGGGAATGCACATAAGCAGAAGTTAAACTTAAATTGAGAGCAAAAGAGCAAGGCGATTTTGCAAGCAATTTATGTGTGATTTGAGTGTGCAGTCCTGAAGCTACTTGAACGAGATAGAAGAACCAGTTCCATGTGTCTATCTTTTATTCTAGTTCAATTGTAGTAGGTGATTTTACATTGTACCTTTCAGTTTTCATAGAAGCAATTGTATTAGGTACCTAGCGTGTTCAAGTTAGAGTTAACTTGAAGTTGTCGCAACAGTTGAGACTGTGTGCCACAACGGGATTAGAGTTAATCCTTAGGTTTACAAAGAGTTTTTGTAAATACTGATTTGGCTCAGTGATTTTAGTGGAAGTTTGGAAAAATCCTACTGAGTAGTAGGTCGTGGTTTTTTCACCTTTTGAGCCAGGTGTTTTCCACGTAAAAATCTATGTGTTCTTTATTTTCTTTACTTATTATTCCGCAAACAGTAATAGTTGGAACACATAGAAGAACCAGGTCCTTCTATAGTTCAGTTAAATGAAAATTGGGTACCACACAAATCACCCCTCTTATGTGGTATTGACGTTTAAAACATTAGATGTGATTGTGATATTTCTATCTTTAATATGAGGTTTCAGAATTTAGTCTTGAGAAAGAAGAACATCGTGACAGGGAGCGGTTTACTCCTTTAAGTAGGATAATCAAACTAGTAGACTACGGATACTGAACCTCACAACTCCCAATTTCCAAACAAACCAACTTTTCTAGCTTAGGCCTTAAGAGTAAAGAGAATAAAATAAGTTGCCGATACTAATTTTACAAGCATAATACCATTCACAAATCACAAAGAGAAGAAGAATAACGAAGCAACAGTGCAAGAAATTCGGTATAAAACAGGATCATGGCAGAGCACAAATACTGTCCGAGTCCCTTTCAAATATTCTATATAAATTAAAACTCATTCATGTATACGATTCTTTTCAATATTGCTCTCTTTTTTATTTACGCATGACAAATTGGCAATTAGTGCCCCTTAGTGGTCTCTTTGTTGGAGTGGGGAAAAAAGGGCTCAAAAGAAGTTCGAGTGGCACAACAGTGGGTGTTTACCTAATAATCCCATTCCTATTCCAACATACAAGGGTTAGAGGTTCTATAAATTAGCTTCAACTCTTCATGAAGTAGTCATCATCGAATCAAAGCCATCATATCCTTTGGATCATACGTTATTTGTATCCTGTAGGAGCAGGAAGCTGTCGAGCTAGCTTCTTTCCTACAAGATTTTCATCTGCCAGGTAATTAAATTAAAGCATAGTACTGCTTGAGTTTTAGCTAGCCTTTTGTGTGGCAAACACTCCCTCCCTTTCATTTGATCGAGTACGGACTTTCGAAAAAATATACTACTACAACTTTTGTAACTTTTAAGGCATTTATGACATATCGTTAAAGGTAAAATGAAAAGTTAAAAGTTTACATATTTTCAGATATAGAAAGGTGACATTTCTTGAAATCAAAGGACGGAGTTATAACTGGACAAAGGGTAGTTAGTTGAATATATGTATATATATACTTTGTCACTGCCTTGAACAGACTAAAAAGGAAAGAATACCATATAAATTAGGGCAGCATGGCTCCGTCACTGTCTCTAAAAAGGAAAGAATACCATATAAATTATGGCGGCCGCTGTCCTATCTTTATTGGAACTCCAAATGTTTTATCCGGTACTCCTATGTGTGCGTTGAGAGTTATTTAAGCCTGCCGGTTAATATGCCTTAATTCGTTGGTCGTCTCTGATTCTTAGTCCCTTAATTTAATTTCCAGCATAGCAACAATTAACATGAGATGTTTACTGTTCGTTTACATGGACTTTTTTGCTTTTACCTGATTTGCTACTAGCGTGTTATACTTATGGCAGGAGTGTAGAGTAGTATATTTTGATCCCTCCACTTAACTCATCCACTTTGTATAGTTGTATTATCGAACATATTTTGTTTCTCTCTTTTTCTTCTTCTTAATTTTGCTTGAAGAATCTATAGAAAATATTCACTTGGTTTATAAAAAATGTAAAAAAGGTGAACCTATAAAAATTTGTTTAAAAATTTATGCGCACATAGTAAGTTCTACTATTTCTTAGGAGTATTTAATTAGTTATTTTAAGTGGACTAGATGTATAGTCATTGTGGAAACTAAACTTTTGTCACCAAGAATTATGGTAAGATCAATGTGATCCCTCCGTGCTTAATTAGAGGTTTCGAATTGGTAGGAAGCACTTTCCCTTTTAATGGACCTTACAAACAAAAGTTGGAATTAATCGAGGCCCCCAATAAAAATATCTAATACCGAATTGAAAACCATAAAAAAACCAAACTATTATCCTTTGTTCTTTTTTAGCTCAGCAAGTATATTTTCGGGTAATGATTCTAGTGAAGGTGTTCTTTGACATTCCTTAGTGATAGTAACTTCTCCCTCAAATTAACTCTTGTTTTTTACCTACGTACCATCACTTTTTTTGTATTCACAATGCATTGCGAAATATGAGTAATATGTTATTATTCTCTGTATTTCTTTTAACTAATGTTTTTTTGTTGAATTACCTGTGAAAGCATATATATACCCACTAGTAAAGGTAATTTCAAGCAAAGCATATGTTTCATAATTAAGAGACTTGTACGATTTCAGTGAATACAATATATGAGCACACTGACATTTCAAAACATTTTGGCAGGTAACAGCGACCTAGCTATATACTCTTGAAAATGGAATCCATTGCACGATCCAACAGTCTTAAGTACGAGTGCCTGCTGTTTGGTATGCATGACTACTGTAACTCAACTAACTAGTAGACTGTCAAACACATATTGTAGATCTCATTTATTCATTAATTATTATACAAAATACATTAATTATCGCTAAAGATTTTTTTCTTCTTTAAAATGTATATATATTTTTCCCAGATATGGATGACACTTTGTATCCGCTGAGCTCAGGTCTCAACTTAGCTTGTCGCAAAAATCTAGAAGGTATAGTTTCCCTTGTCATGTGCAGTTAAGTGTGTGTGTGTATATATATATATATATATATGTAGTAATTGTTGGCTTATTAATTAACATTTCATTCCAGAGTTTATGTTGCATTACCTGGATATTGAAGAAACCGAAGTGCCAAAGATGTGCTTGGAGCTATATAGGGAGCACGGGACAACAATGGCTGGCTTGAAGGTTAATTATATATACACTACATATATAAACTATATATCATACTATTTAGGAAGTAAAATGATTAATGTTCCTTCGACTGCAATTTTTTCAAATGCTTTTTAAATGTTTTAAATTATTAACAATCTAAGTATTGATTCTTCTCACCTAATTAATTATCAAATATGTACTAATTACTTCCAAACATACCACATGGTATTTGCAGGAGCTAGGATACGAATTTGACAACGATAAATTTCATGGTTTGGTGCATGGAAGATTGCCGTACGATGAAGTGCTAAAGCCTGATCCACTGCTGAGGAACCTCCTCCTTTCCATGCCACAGCGCAAAATAGTACGTAAGTAATTAATCCTTCGCAATAATTCTATCCCCCGATCATTACCAACAGTTTTGATGCTTTAATTAGCTACTAGCTATAATTAGGGACCGTCAGCGATTGGTGGTCAGTTGAACATTAATGCTTTAATGGATACAGATTTTCACAAACGGGGATAAAGCGCATGCTATTCGAGTCCTCACTAAGATGGGCTTGGCAGATTGTTTTGAAGGTATTATATGCTTCGAGACTCTAAATCCTCCTCAAGAAAATATAATTATGAGTATCAAGTCTCAAATAAAAGGCAGGGCGAACAAGTTGCTAAACCTCGCATCTTATGTAAGCCTTCGCTGGAAGCAATGGAGGCTGCTATTCGAATTGCAAACGTTGATCCAAAGAAAACTGTAATATACTCATCTCTCTACTTATAATTACCTCTCATACATGTGCCTACTTAACTATCTCAAAGTATACTCAGTGTAGGCTAAATATTAGTCGCTCCATTTCAATTTAGATGATGTAGTTTGGCTTAATAAAAAATTAATAATAACAAAAAATACTTTTGAAATATGTGATTCTAAAAGTTTAAGGGGCAAAAGCTTTGTGAGACCATTATATTTTTTGTGGCTATAAAAGTTTCTCATTAAAGTTAAATTATTTCTTAATATAGAAATGTGTAATTCTTTTTGGAATATACTAATAAAAAAAGTATGTCATTTAAATTGAAATAGAGGGAGTACTTTTTATACATATATGTCAAATCTTAAATATTTTTAATAATAAGTGAAGTTCCTAACTTGGTGTATCCTTAAGATTGAGCATGAACGTAAATTTCCTCTTTCTCCTTTTAGATTTTTTTCGATGACAGTGCTCGGAACATAGCAAGTGGCAAACAAGCTGGACTGCATACCGTAATTGTAAGCTCTCACTTGCTTTTTCTTTCCAGCGATCATATCAAGAGTATAATGAGTAGTTTAAAATTAAATTATTTGTTTTATATAGCGAAAATGGAATAAGAGAGTATACGAATAACTAATTTCAAAAGAAAAAAAATCATGTGCCAATTCAACTTATATATTGGTATTGCGGGATAGCTCATGTGAGCTTCCTGCTGCATGCCTTCGGTGGAGAGTTCAAACCTCAGCAATAGCTATGGATCAGAATACCCTACCCCAAATTAATGTAATAACAAAAATTAAAGTTTTAAAAAATCTCACCTATGTCTGGTACAATATTAATTAACAGGAGTGAGTATTTCTTAGCATGATTATTATGATTATTTTGGTGCAGGTGGGAACCTCGAGTTTAGTGGCAGGAGCAGATCACGCATTGAGGAGCATACACAACATAAAAGAAGCCATTCCTCATATATGGGAAGAAGATGGAGAATATCCAGATCAGCTTCAAGTTATCCAATCCAATGCCGCAGAATTAACTGTTGTACAAGCATAACGTACTCCATGCATGAATTTCTAGAAAGAAATATATATTTGCGTGAAATTAAATAAGCCATTATATATCCAGTGTGATATATATATATATATATATATACACTCTAATCTACAGCGAGTTTGAGTTTCTTACAAACCACTATTTGCAGCTCTTTGTACATAGTAAGTATTTCAATACGATATGAAACAATCAAATTACAAATTAACGTTTAAATTAAAGGATCATAATCCTTAGAGTAGGAGAAAGTAAAATAGTTGGCCGTTGCACAAGAATGAATTCCCTTCAACTCCCCCCCCCCCCCCAACCATCATTACTGACTAACAAGATTGCCAATTATTACTGACGCTAACTCTTAGAAGTGCGCTTCATCAAATAATTAAATACATATTAATTATATAAGATGTTAATAAAACAATTAGGATCTTAGATATTAGTTATTCAAATTTTTTTTAAAATATTTTAATAATCAAATATGTATTCATATTCACACGTTATATCTTAAATAACAAACGAGGCCTTAGATTATTCATGCTTAATAATTTTTAATCTTCAAAACTGAGTTAATTACTTCAAGCTATGCAAACACTACGCCTTTGCGTTTGACTTTTGCTTCGTTTTTAAGAAACAAAACAAAACAAAATATGTTCGAACAAAAAAAATTATATGCTAAAATCACTGTCCAAGCGACCTTACATGCCACACCTTGCTCACCAATTTTATTTTTTATTATTATTTTTTTTTTAATGTCAGTAGTACTTGTAGAGTAAGGAGATGCGAGCAGCTGGTTGTGGAGGGCACGAGAAGAGGTAGAGGGCGGCCTAAGAAGTATTGGGGAGAGGTGATCAGACAGGATATGGCGAGACTTCAGATTTCCAAGGACATGACACTGGATAGGGAGATGTGGAGGTCGAGTATTAGAGTTGTAGGTTAGGAGGTAGTTTGAGTCTTTCCTTACTTTGTACCATTGCGACAGTCTGGTAGGGTTTTTGTCTAAGATAGTTAGTGGCAATGTTGTGTCTTACTATTTCACTTTTCAACGCATGAACTATTTACTAGCTATCGCTTTTGCTTTGCATCTTTCTTCTGTATTTCATATTGTTCCTGTTTTTCATATGATTTCTTTGCTGATATTAATATTGTTTCCTTTTGTCTTTTTGTTTTCTTAAGCCGAGAGTCTTTCGGAAACAACCTCTCTACTCTTTCGGAGTGGGGGTAAGGTCGTACACACTACCCTTCCCAAACCCTAATAATGAGATTTTATTGGGTTGGTGTTGTTGTTGTACTTGTAGAGTATTCGGAACACGCCAACTAATGGTTGTTCAACACTGAGAACTTTGTCCTTATATTCTTTTGCTGTCTTTACGATTGAATAGTCTGTTTTCTCCTGCCTTCTGGAATCAGGTTTACCTTTGTCCAATAACGCATGTCAAAAAGTTGAGCTTGTTGGATCGTCGCATATAGATTAAACTAGTGCATTCTCCGCGCTTTGCCTGGTCATAAAAACCTTTCAAGTTCAGATTTTATAATATCTGAATATTAAAAATATGTTAAAGGTTATTTTTAGCTTTCAAATCCAAATTGATTAAATTTCAAGTTCATTATTAAAAGTAGTAAAAACATAAATAATTCACAGGTTAATTTTTTGTAATTCCAATCGAGATGAAACAAATAAATTTTTTGTATACTTAGACAAACGTTAGTTAGTTCTACATATTGATTAAAGTACATATATAATGATTTGACCATAATTATAGTTTAAAAATGTACGTTCATACTGATCTTATTAAATAATGTGGTTGAGAAACAATCTTATTAATGCATATGGATTACTCAAGACCAATGACACTATTATCCTTAAATTGTTAATCTAAGTACTGATTTTTGACATCCAAATAGTAGATGCTCCCTTGACATTAATTATTGTATCTTTTATCTCCTCTATGTTTTCTATCGACGACGGTATCACCTAAAATTTGAGTGATCTCTCTCTTTTTTATATTTGACCTCTAAGCATGTCAACCACAAACTGTAGTTAATTTTCCAAACAAAAGTACTGTGGACCTTTATTACTATAATAGTTAGTTTTAAGTCATGTTTTAAGCAATGTAAAGTTAATAATTTACTGTTAATTTTTCTTTGATTATTGATTACCACTGTAGTTTAAAATTGCAAAACAACTATTTTAGATGAATAGTAATAATCATTAGAGTGAACAAACAAAGCTTTATTGGAGTTGATGAACTTTAAAAGGAAAAAAAAATAAAGCATAATCCACATGCTATAGGAGGTGTTTTGGCTTCATCAAATAGAATGAAAAAGAGAGCAAACTTTTTGTAATAGTTTGGTAAAAAAAACAATTAGATGAAACATTTCATCTTTATATTATGATGGGGAATATAGAAGAGGATCCTTGACATGATTAGTCATACAAATTAGTGAACTTGAAAAAAGTGTATATATATATATATATATATATATATATATATATATATATATAAAGAGAGAGAGAGTGCAATATAATACAAACCTTAAGGGAGACCTAACATAACATAATCCATTCAATGAAAGTTAACAATGATCGAAGAAGTTATAAAACTATTGTTTCCTCTAGTATTTTTTTACGAAGTTTTAACATTCACCTTTATCTTATGAATATAATATTTTTTTTACATACATAAATACGTATATTCCCTTTGAAAATGAAAATTATATATTTTTATAGTTTTTTCAATATTTTAAATGTCAAATGAAAAAAGAAAGAGAGAAAAGTTATTTAAAAAATTAAGGAATGTAACTTAAATGCATGATAGGAGCATTTACATTTGTATTTCCACTTCCTTTCCTTTGCTATGTTTTATTATTTATTCAGTATATTTAGATTCTTTTTTATTTGCTGCGCTTTTATTTTTCTCTTTAATTTTCCTCTTTTTCTCTTTCTATGCAATTCTCTGTCTTCTTCCCTTACTTTGTAATCCGCCGCCTCCTCCTCCCTATTCTTTCTCGATCATCACAGCAAAATCTGTCCTCTACTCAAAAAAAAAAAAAAAACAAAGAATATCACCTAAGCTTATAGGATCCTCCACAAAACCATCCCATTTAAGACTCCAAAAATGAAGCAGGTGAGTTAAAATATAAATAGATATAGTTATTCCAAAAATCTGTCAATAAAAGCAAATATGTAAATAACTTGTTTCATTAGATGAATAAAACCGCCATTGATAATGGACATCAGCAAGACCATGTTACTTATCTGCAAGTCATGGTACTTTTGACTTCTGAAAAGGTTTTGTCGACGCCATTAGAGCAACAGGTGCATCCTATTACAAACTCATCAGCGGTCATAATAGTGAGCATTTTAAAAACTAAGACGACTTGCCGCAAATCAAACCCATTGCATAATGTTACTCAATATAAGAGTAGTGGGAGGGAAAAAAGGAGGAAGATGCAATTTATAATACATTAAACAAATGGAGGTTATGGATTAGAAAAGTTATAATCCAAGATGCTATTTATAACATATTAAACAATTGGGGGTTATGGACTTGAAAAGTCACAACCCTCAGTTAAAAGATATGAGTTGTGGATGTGAATTTTTAAAATAAGATAAATGGATAAAATAAAAAAGAAAATGCCAAAGATAAGAAAAAAGATAAATAGAATTCCTACACTACGAGGATGCCACATCATCTTGCCAATTGCCTCCTTGGATAAGATCCATTCCTACACTACGAGGATGCCACATCATCTTGCGAATTGCCTCCGTGTATAAGATCCATTCCTACTGTTTTCTTCTCAAAATTAAACTCCACTGCAATGTCCGAATGCTACTGATCTAAAGTTTCATTCGCAGGTTCCAAAACAGATTGAAACCAAAAAGAAGAGCAACATCAATTGAAAATGATAATTATCAACCAAAAACAACACATAAATGAATTTCCAGGAAATAAAAAAAAGGATAAATGAAACTACATCCACCAAATCAAAGTAAATATAAAGAACATATTAATGGAATTAGAAGAAGAAAAAAAAAGGATCAATAGAATTACATCCAAAGAAAAAATGTTGTAGACAAAAAACTGTAAGAAGATAAAGAACATGGTAAATAGAATGAAGCCAAAGTGAGAATATTTAAGCTACGAAACTGGTAAATAAAATTTCATTCAAAGTAACAATTCTCTAGGCAAAACGGAAAACTGGAAAAAGATATAGAACGGAAAACGAAAAAATGATTACAAAAGGATATTATATTGTCCATATTAAAATACGGTGGTGGTATGAATAATAGAAGGGTAGGCTGTATGAATGGAAAGGGAAGTAACATGTGGTAACATGCATGTGAGAGGAAGAAAAGGGAGGGGGGAGGTTAATTAAGTTAAATGACTCTTAAAGAGGAAGAGAGAGAGAAGTGAATTAAGAAGGTTAAAAGACAGGACTTTTGGTTTTCTCTTAGCACATAACGGGATGTTGTGAATTTTTAAAAATAAGATAAATGGTTAAAATGAAAGGAAAATGTCAAAAATATAAGAAAAAAGATAAATAGGATTCCTACACTATGAGAGATGCCACATCATCTTGTCAAGTCTCTCCTTTATATATATATATATATATATATATATATATATATATATATATATATATATATTTAGAAAATAGTGAAAAGACAAACCCATTTTTCTTGTTTTACCCTTATCATTAACTACTCAATCCCCAAATCATTTTCAATGCTTTTTGAAATACTATCACTATTGCGGGTAAAATAGTAAAATATGTACTTCATTAAATTTTTCTTAAAAGGGACTGCAAAATCAAAAGTGGACAACTGAAAATGAACAGAGAGTAACAGATTAACCTACTTTGCTAGTTGAGCTAGATTTGCTACGTAATTATCGACGTGAAAAGTAAAATAAACTGGGTGTATCTTTGCTTGATTTTAATAATTTCTTGGGAATTGATCTGTTATACACATTTAAGTACGAATAAGGTTTGAAACAAAAATCAAGTCTCAATTGAACTGTCAATTTCATTTTCAAGGGATAAAAAATTCTCATGAAAAAAAAAAAGAGAGGGAAGAAATTCTGTGCTGCTATTAGGTCTATATAGAATTGAACTGGGAAACAAAGATAAAAACTAATAAGCATATATTAACTAATTAAAACTTCATGACAACTACTTTACATGCACAATAATCTTATGAATATAACAACACTAAAGAAATTTAAGTGATTTTATTATATAAATTTCAGAATGTTATGACGTATTACCTTGGAATAAGTCGTAGCAAATATGCGTAAATCAATGTCTTAGAATTAGGTCTTGATCACATTTCAAGGCATTCGTATGAACACATCAAATAAAAAATTTATGAAATTCCAAGACAATACATCATTACAATTTACATCCAACATCACTCGTGGATAGATTATCTAAGAAAACTTAAAATATGGCAAAATAGTAATGTCATTATTTTTATAAGATAAATCCATCTTTACTGATTAGACATCATTATATATCTTTCAACATTTTATATACATAAATTTTCGATAGAAAAAGTCGTCTAGGTTAAATATGAAACAACATATTTAAATCAATTTGTGAAATTGAATACAAAAAAGAAATAATAATGAGAAAGAGAAAAAAGGTAAAATAAAAATATTGGGATGTCAACAATATTGTTTTATTTCTCTCGAATGATAAAAAGGAAAGGCAACAAACAAAACAGAAATGCAAAAAAATGATGATGTATCCCACAAATCGGCCATAGCAAAAACGACGAAAAAGTTAGAAACTGAGAATACAAGAGATGAAGGATATAATAAAAAAAATGCATGCAACATCAAGTTCAAACGATTTTTTTTTTTTAAATAATGAGTAAAAATCCCAATTTAATGGGCGGAAGATGAAAGAAGTAATCTCTGGTTTGTCATTCCCCTCCATTTTGTGCTCCCTTCGTAACAGTTGCTGTCTTCATATATGTGACTTCTGGTTCCTCCTTCATACGATTAATTTCCTTCATTTATTTCCAGAAAATTTAAAAGTACTGGAAATGAAAGTTTTTAGAAACTGAAAAAGGGGGCGGCAGATAGTTGGCATGATATATACTACTATAAGTAAAATAAATTACTTGTATTTGACTAAATTTGGTGTATCTTGGATTTCGTAAGGAAAGCAGACGGGGCAATTTCAACTTCAATTTCACATATCACTGTGGGCTTTTATTAGAAAATACTAATCATAACCTTTCAGTTGCTAATAGAAACGCCGATTCGTTCATTAGTAGTGACGTTTGGCGTTTAAACAAAAATAATAATAATAATAATAATAATCAGGCCGAACTAAAAAGGAGGATGAGGGAGAGAAATTGCCAAAAAATAGGGAAAAGATAATTCAATGTCTTGGACATAGAGAGTGCCACGTCACCTTGTGAGGTCCCTCAATTATATAGATATAGATTGTCATCTCTATGTTTGGATTGTACTTGCCCCTTGCAAACGGAATAAGAAGTGCATAATTTTATTAGTACGAAAATAAATAAAGTAAAAAAATTAACAACGAAATACGGTTGTTTACCCTAAAATTCGAGTAATAATTAAATTGTATTGTAATTTTAATAATTTAACCCAATACTAATTGATAAACAAGGAATCTAATGTATGAAATAAAGAGTAGAGCAAATCAAACCAGTGTGCAAATAAGTCTCGAACTCGAGCTAAGGCAGCCTCGAGGTGGGTTAGCAAGAACAATAAAATAATAAGGCAGATCAGATGAACAATAAGCAAGAAAATGAAATATGTATATTCTCAACTCAATGATTGATCCGTTACAAATAATTGAAGTCCCCTTTTATATAGTAGGTGAATCCTAAATAAGGTACACTTCCAATTGTAGTAAGGAATCTTATTATACAGCTGTCTGACCGCCTAGTACAACTCCGTTTCGAAATTTACGCAGTGATCTTAGGGCCACTGCTGGAATCTCGCTCTTTCTGTTATGGAACCATCACGGTATTATCTTGAGGTCGGTCATACTTGGCCTCGGTATTCATCAAGCACTTCGATCTTCGAAGCTTGTACTTTGTCATCGGGCTCACGCCTGGTCTATTTCGATCTTGCTCTCGAAGTGATCCTCGAGCCCACGATATCGGGCATACCTGATATCGACCGTATACAGATAGTCCCCGTGTTTCTTAGAGTAGATAATGAGAAACGATTTGATCCTCGATCCTCTGATGCCTCGATCATGATGTCAATCTCGTGACATCAACGACAGAAGTGATTGAAAGGTCGCGTATGCATAGTTCTCAAGGTCATTAATTGAAGGCGTCTGATGTTCGGCCATTGGCTTCCCTAAACTGTTGAAGCGGCCACTATAAATAGGTCAGTTTCACAACTTTTACAATCTTTACTTCTCAAACCTTTCCCAAAACCTTACTAACTTCTTCATCTTCTCTGAGTCCATCCTTTCTTCAATTTGCTCTTGTTACAACATCAACTTCTTCTCTTATTTTGAGTTTCTCAACAACAATGGCTAAAACATCTAAAATCGTTCCTCAAAAAGAAAAAGCCTCCTCATCATCGTGGCCGGCCAGTGGTAGAACGACGGTGCCATCTCGTATCAAGGAGTGCATTCCTGGGCCATGCAAGCTATCTTCCAATTTCAAAATCGATAAGCCTGCATCAGTTCCAGGCCAATGCGAGCCCATGTCCTGATACATATGCTCGATAACTGAAGACGATCTCGAGCAAGTGAAAAAGTATTGTAATTGGGAGGATAAGGAGGTGGTGATTCCTTCCCCCGAAGAGGACATCACCACTCATGTGGAATGATACTTAAGCGTGTATACTTATCCTTTCACACTGGGTCCTATAAATCCAGTACTGGGTCCTGTAGATCCAGTCATTCTCGATTTCTGTCACCAATATCAGGTTACCCTTGGCCAGATCTACCCTTCTTTCTAGCGCATCTTCAATTTGCTTAGGTACTTCTCGGGCAAGGTCAAGGGGATGTCTTTTACACTCGACCACCTGATCAGGCTATACAGCCCTCGCCTCTATCGAGGTGGTTTGATAAAGTTCTAGCGTTGATCCTTGAATGTGCTATTCTCTAGTATCGATAAGGACAAGAACCGAGGATGGATGGGCTGGTTTGTCCAAATCAAGACCTCCGACTTAATTCCTACCGAAAGGATGCTATTCCCTGAGGAATGGAATATGAAACGTAAGTACAACCCTATCGATGATGCTTACTACTCTGCTTTCCCTATTCTTCCTCAATCTAATTCCTTTTCGATGGTACAGCTTTCCCTTGGTTTCCTGGTGCGATTCCGGACATTGCAGGTTGGGTTCGACAACTGGCCTCCACTTCTTCACATGTAGAACACTGTTGGTGTGATTTGGCCAAGGGTGGTGGGAAGCTAAAAACCATGGTGAGTTCCCTTGTTCATATGTTGACATTTCTCTGTAAAATACATACTTTCCCCTTACGCAAGTGATAGCATCAAGAACAAGGATATAGTTAAGGACAATGATCGAGATGATAGAGTTTTGGAAGCTCCAAGGCCATTTACAAGATCTCAAGCTAAAGAGTTGCAAGCTAAGGTTGCTAGACTTCAATGGCAAATAAAGAAGCTTTTAATTGTAGAGGAAGAGCTCAAGCCCAAAGGAGATGAATTGTCCAAGTTTTACAATTATTTGGTAGTCCAAATTGAAGTCCAAGAGGAGGAAGATTGGGTTACCAAATCAGCCCTTGAAGTCCACCAATAGGGCTCAAAATGACCTTAAAAGAGGTCCAAAAGGGGGTGTTTCAAAAGGAGCCCAATTGGAGTCCAAACCAATGGCCCAAACTAATAGTTTTAAGGCCCAAATCTGCCCCAAAAGGATTTGGCCGCCCCCACTTAATTTTGATGGCTTTTGTTACCCCTTAGGAGCCACCTACCTAAGTTTGATGGCTATTGTGACCCCTAGCAGCCCCCTACCTAATTTAGATGACTTTTTAGCAACCCCCTACATTATTTTAAGTGCTTTTAACTCCTATAAATAAGGAGTTCTTCTCATTCATAAGACACAACATTTATTGATTAAGTATATCATACTTTGAGAGTTCTTTTGAACCTTTGTTACTTGTGCTTTGAGATTTATCTTTCAACCTTTACTAGTTCTTAGTTCAAGGTAGTAAGATTACTTCTCTTTTATGATATCTTTGATTCCTTTGTGGTATTCTTAGAAGGCGATTAATACTAGTTATTAATTGTTGTCTCAAGTTACTCGTAAAGTGGTCAAGATCCGAATCTATTGTTTTGATTTGCTTTTTAAGTAAAGGCGTTTGATTTCTTCCATAAATCAAGACGTTGTTACTTTGATCTTGTCAAGGCTATAGAACTTACGTTCTTGGAAGTTCTTGGAATTCTTTCCTTGAATTCTTCCCATATCCTTTATTTTCATCTCTTTAATTCTAGTTGTTCAATTCCTTGTTGTTATTGCTTCCGCATTTACTTCTCAAATTCTTACTCTAATTTGGATTCCCGACCTAGTTGTTATCAAGTGGTATCAGAGCGGTTTTTATCAAGATTTCGTTCTTGGTAAGTCTTGGGATTTCTTGAATACTAAGAGCAAAGAAAAGAATTTTTTTTTTAAAAAAAAAACGAAAATAAGTTTTTAGAACAAAAAATAGAATTGCGTGCTCTCCGGGATATTTCTTTTGTATCTAATTTGTTAACAAAAATTAACAAAGGAAACAAGAAGAGGAGATCCTAGATTTTCTTACTCTTTCTAATCTAAACATATAATCCTTTCCTTTTTGTTCGCGTCATGTTTCAACCGAGCCTAATAGTTCTAGGATTTGGTTTTTCTTTCGTTAGTTCCCCAAAAATCTGAATTTTACTACTAAAAATTTCATACGAGTTGGGTTTAATTATAAATCTACAAAGTATTTTGTTCCAAGGTTATTCTGAGAAAAAAAAAAGAGAGCTAAGTTTTGTGATACAGTTTACACTTTTTTTTTAAAGATGTCGCGTACAAGTAGTGATGATGAACGAAGGGTTCTCCAAGAAGCTGAAATCAAAGCAAGAAATGATTTTACCTTGCAAGCTATGCATCAACAATTTGAAAGGTTGAATTTGCAACTCCAAGAGATGAGGGATACCATTGCTGATCAAAATGATACAATAGCTGAACTTAGGAGGGAAAATAATGTTAGACCCCAAGCTAGGAGAAATGTACCCCATGCTCCCATTGTAAATCAAGAAAACCCTATAGATGATTTTAATGATATTGATTTTGATAGGGTGGGAAGAGATAGGAGGGGACAAAGAGGTAGAGTAGAAGATGACAATATAAGTAGTATAAAGATGAAGATGCCATCATTCAAGGGAGCAAGGGACCCAGACTTGTACCTTGATTGGGAGAGAAAGGTTGAAGCCATCTTTGATTGTCACAACTACTCTGAGGGTAAGAAAGTTAAACTTGCTGTTGTTGAGTTTTCTGACTATGCTGCTATTTGGTGGAAAAAGCTTGCTAGGGACAGATTGCAAGAAGGACAAGCACCAGTTGCTACTTGGGCTGAGATGAAGAGGGTGATGAGGAAGAGATTCGTGCCATCACACTTTCAAAGAGAGCTACAACAACGTCTTCAAACATTGAAGCAAGGGTCCATGTCTGTGGATGAGTACTTTAAGGCTATGGATATGGCTATGATCCAAGCTAATTGTACAGAGGAAGAAGAGGCTACAATGGCTAGGTTTTTAAATGGTTTAAATAAGGAAATAGCTGATGTAGTAGAATTACAACAATATGTAACAATAGATGAGTTAGTTGATTTGTCTGTAAAGATAGAAAATCAAAATAAAAGAAAGCAGACTAGCTCGTGGAAAGGTCGGACAAGCACCATCTCCAAGAAGCCATGGCCATATCATGAGATGAAGAGTTCTTCTAGACCTCAAGAAGACAAGGGTAAAGGTAAATTTGAGAACAAAGAGGGAGGTAAAACCTTTAACCCTAAACCTTTTACACCTTCTAGTTCTATTCAATGTCATAAATGTAAAGGAAGGGGTCATATGATGCATGAATGTCCAAGTAGAAGAAACATCATTCTTAGAGAAGATGGAGGATATGAGAGTGAAAAAGGTGAGGGAGAAGAAGAGGGAGATGTGAGTGATGAAGATGATGTAGAACTACCTAATGAGGGCATGATTGGGGTAGTTAGAAGGATTATGACTATCAATTTGGCAAGCAATAGTGAAGAACAAAGGGAGAATATATTCCATACTAGGTGTGGGATAAAGGGAAAAACTTGCTCTATGATCATTGATAGTGGTAGTTGTGCTAATGTGGTGAGTTCATACTTTGTGGAAAAATTGGGACTTGCATGCATGAAACACCCTACTCCATATAGACTCCAATGGTTAAATGATAGTGGTGAACTAAAGGTAAACAAACAGTGCATGATTTCATTTAATGTTGGTAGATATGAGGATGATATTCTTTGTGACATAATACCTATGCAAGCTTGTCATATCTTACTGGGTCGTCCTTGGCAGTATGACAGGAATGTTTTTCATGATGGAAGAAAGAATAGATATTCTCTTGAACTAAATGGCAGGAAATTTACTCTTGCACCTTTATCTCCTTCTCAAGTGTTTGAAGATCAAAAGAGATTAAGAGAAACAATGGGAAAACCAAGGGGAGAGATAAAAACTGAGCTTGAGGAAAAAGAAAAGAAAGAAGGCCAAGAATTAGAAAAAAAGAGAGATGGCCGAGAGAAAGAGAGAGAGGGCAGCAATTTGAGAGAAGAGATAAAAAAGGGTTTGAATGAAAAAATAGACAGTCTTGGTGAGAGGAAAGAGGTTAAGGAAAGAAAAAAAGAGAGTTTTTATATAAAAACCAAAGAGTGTTTAAATGCAAGAAAAGAGGGGCTGCCCATAATACTACTTACTTACAAAGAGACTTTGATTAATTCTGAGTTGCTAACTTCTTCTTTGCCAAGTAGTATTTCTTCTCTTTTGCAGGATTTTGAAGATGTCTTTCCAGAAGATATTCCTAATGGATTGCCACCTTTACGTGGCATTGAGCATCAAATTGATTTTGTACCTGGATCACAAATCCCAAATAGGCCAGCCTATAGGAGTAATCCAGAAGAGACAAAAGAACTTCAAAGGCAAGTTGAGGAGTTGCTTGAGAAAGGTTTTGTGAGAGAGAGCATGAGCCCTTGCTCGGTTCCCGTCCTATTGGTACCAAAAAAGGATGGAACTTGGAGGATGTGCGTGGATTGTAGAGCAATCAACAAGATTACGGTAAAGTATCGCCACCCTATTCCTCATCTTGATGACATGTTGGATCAATTACATGGATCCAAAATCTTTTCTAAAATTGATCTAAAAAGTGGTTACCATCAGATTCGAATGAATCCTGGAGATGAATGGAAAACTGCTTTTAAGACCAAATATGGGCTTTATGAGTGGTTAGTTATGCCTTTCGGCTTGACTAATGCACCTAGCACTTTCATGAGATTAATGAATCATGTTTTTAAGGATTTTCATGGAAAATTTGTTGTGGTGTACTTCGATGATATCTTGGTCTTTTCTAACACTTTAGAAGAGCATGTAGAACACCTAAAACAAGTTTTTGAAGTTCTTAGAAAGCAATTTTTATTTGCTAATCTTAAAAAGTGTACTTTTTATGTGGATCGTGTGATTTTCTTGGGTTTTGTAGTTAGTTCTAAAGGAGTTGAGGTTGATGAAGAGAAAATCAAAGCAATAAAAGAATGGCCTAAACCTAAGAGTGTAACTGAAGTTAGGAGTTTTCATGGACTTGCTAGTTTTTATAGGAGGTTTGTGAGAGACTTTAGTACCATTGCTTCTCCTTTAACTGAAGTTATTAAAAAGGATAAGATTTTTAAATGGGGAAAAGAACAAGATGATGCTTTTAACTTGTTGAAAGAAAAGTTATGTTCTGCTCCATTGTTACAATTGCCTGATTTTTCTAAATCTTTTGAAATTGAATGTGATGCTTCGGGCAAAGGAATAGGTGCTGTTTTGATGCAAGATTCTAAACCTATTGCCTACTTTAGTGAAAAGTTAAGTGGAGCCACATTGAACTATTCCACTTATGACAAAGAGCTATATGCTTTGGTAAGGGCTTTAGCCACATGGCAACATTACTTGTGGCCAAGAGAGTTTGTCATTAAAACTGATCATGAATCCTTGAAATACTTGAAGAGTCAAGGTAAGCTTAGTAGAAGGCATGCTAAGTGGGTTGAATTCATTGAAACGTTTCCTTATGTAATTTCTTACAAACAAGGGAAAGAAAATGTTGTTGCTGATGCACTTTCAAGGAGGTATGTCTTAGTTTCTACCCTGACTTCTAAATTAATGGGTTTTGATCAAATCAAGGGACTTTATGCTAATGATGTTGATTTTGGCAAAATTTTTGCAGATTGTAAGTTGAGTCCTTTTGAGAGGTTTAACCTCCAAGATGGCTTTCTCTTTAAGGAAAATAAGTTGTGTATTCCTAATTGCTCTTTACGTGAAGTATTTGTAAGGGAAGCACATTGTGGAGGGCTTATGGGACACTTTGGAGTCCCAAAGACACTAGACATACTGGTCGAAAATTTCTTTTGGCCCACAATGAGAAAAGATGTTGAAAGAATGTGCACACAGTGTTTGGAATGTAAACAAGCTAAATCTAAAGTGTTACCACATGGTCTTTACATGCCATTACCTGTTCCTACTTCGCCTTGGATTGATATTTCCATGGATTTTGTGTTAGGTTTGCCTAGAACAAGATATGGTAAGGATAATATATTTGTTGTGGTAGATAGGTTCTCCAAAATGGCTCATTTTATTCCTTGTTTAAAGACTAATGATGCCTCACATGTTGCTGATCTTTTTGTAAAAGAGGTTGTCAAATTTCATGGTATACCTAGAACTATTGTTAGTGATAGGGATGCTAAGTTTTTGAGCCACTTTTGGCGTGTGTTTTGGGGGAAGTTAGGTACTAAATTGTTGTTTTCTACTTCTTGTCACCCACAAACTGATGGACAAACTGAAGTAGTTAATAGAACCTTAGGAAACATGTTGAGGGCTGTTTTGAAAGGTAAATTAACTTCATGGGAAGATCACTTACCTATGATTGAATTTGCTTACAATAGAACAATTCATTCTTCTACAGGTATATCTCCTTTTGAGGTTGTTTATGGTTTTAATCCCTTCACTCCCCTTGATTTATTACCATTACAAACTAATGATATTGCTAATCTTGATGGTAGGACAAAGGCTGAGATGATGAAAAAAATTCATGAACAAACAAGGCTTGCAATTGAGAAGAAAAATGAGCAAACTGCCTTGAGAAAGAATAAGGGACGAAAGCAAGTTATTTTTAAACCTGGAGATTTAGTTTGGGTTCACTTTAGAAAGGAGAGATTTCCTTCCAAAAGGAAGTCAAAGTTGCATCCTAGAGGAGATGGCCCATTTCAAGTCCTTGAAAGGATTGGAGACAATGCTTACAAGTTGGACCTTCCTGGTGAGTTCCAAGTAAGTGCCACATTTAATGTTGCTGACTTATCTTTGTTTGATGTAGGATCGAATTCGAGGACGAATTCTTTTCAAGAAGGGGGGAATGATAGCATCAAGAACAAGGATATAGTTAAGGACAATGATAGAGATGATAGAGTTTTGGAAGCTCTAAGGCCATTTACAAGATCTCAAGCTAAAGAGTTGCAAGCTAAGGTTGCTAGACTTCAATGGCAAATAAAGAAGCTTTTAATTGTAGAGGAAGAGCTCAAGCCCAAAGGAGATGAATTGTCCAAGTTTTACAATTATTTGGTAGTCCAAATTGAAGTCCAAGAGGAGGAAGATTGGGTTACCAAATCAGCCCTTGAAGTCCACCAATAGGGCTCAAAATGACCTTAAAAGAGGTCCAAAAGGGGGTGTTTCAAAAGGAGCCCAATTGGAGTCCAAACCAATGGCCCAAACTAATAGTTTTAAGGCCCAAATCTGCCCCAAAAGGATTTGGCCGCCCCCCACTTAATTTTGATGGCTTTTGTTACCCCTTAGGAGCCACCTACCTAAGTTTGATGGCTATTGTGACCCCTAGCAGCCCCTACCTAATTTAGATGACTTTTTAGCAACCCCCTACATTATTTTAAGTGCTTTTAACTCCTATAAATAAGGAGTTCTTCTCATTCATAAGATACAACATTTATTGATTAAGTATATCATACTTTGAGAGTTCTTTTGAACCTTTGTTACTTGTGCTTTGAGATTTATCTTTCAACCTTTACTAGTTCTTAGTTCAAGGTAGTAAGATTACTTCTCTTTTATGATATCTTTGATTCCTTTGTGGTATTCTTAGAAGGCGATTAATACTAGTTATTAATTGTTGTCTCAAGTTACTCGTAAAGTGGTCAAGATCCGAATCTATTGTTTTGATTTGCTTTTTAAGTAAAGGCGTTTGATTTCTTCCATAAATCAAGACGTTGTTACTTTGATCTTGTCAAGGCTATAGAACTTACGTTCTTGGAAGTTCTTGGAGTTCTTTCCTTGAATTCTTCTCATATCCTTTATTTTCATCTCTTTAATTCTAGTTGTTCAATTCCTTGTTGTTATTGCTTCCGCATTTACTTCTCAAATTCTTACTCTAATTTGGATTCCCGACCTAGTTGTTATCAGCAAGCCTCAGAGACACTGTTGTTATGAGGCCGCCTCCGCCCGGTGAAGAGGAAATCCCGAAGCCAACCAAGGAGAAGAAAAGGAAAAGGGCTTCGCCAACAAGTTCCCCGAAACCCAAGAAAAATAAGGCTCGAAAGCCTAGGGCCGATCCTGCAACCCTATCTGCAGAAGCGGTCCAACACCTTTGGGATGACGAGGAAGAGGGAGAAGATGGCGACTTCCTGCTGGTAGCTCGGAAGAGAGGGAGCACTAAAACTTCGAAGGCCACCAAATCAGCGGTGGCTGATACGGTTCAATCTCAAACTGAAGAAATCTCGGAGGGGAGCTTGAGCAGAGTCCCCAATCCATCGGGTTGTAAAAGTGCTCCTCGCCTTGGAGGACATTTGGCGGATGAGCCTGAAGAACCTAATTCCGAGTCCCTCCAAAGAGAAGAGAATGGCCCAAGTGAACCACTTGGGATAATTAAAGAAGCTTAATCGCCACCTAACCATGTGTTTTCTGAAGGGCAGTTCTGAGATGCCTGGATGTGACGATCCGGCCAGTCGTCTCATGAGTTACTGCTCTGTTTCCCCCATTTCTGCTTTATTATGCTACGTTATTCGTTTTTATATAATCGAGTTGAGTAGGTTGCGTTCGGAGTGAATTTGGTAAGAAATGAGATACTTAGTCTCTTTTGAGAAGGTTCAAGTTGGAAAAGTCAATCGGATGTTGACTTGTGTGTTAGAGAGATCGGATGTGAGTTCCCATGGTTCGGTTAGGTTTGGGAGCTGATTTATGACTTAGGAGTGTGATCGGAATTGGTTTTGGAGGTCCGATGTAGAATTAGGCTTGAATTGGCGAAGTTAGTATTTTGGCGATTTCCGGTTGGTAGGTGAGATTTTGATCCAAGGGTCGAAATGAAATTCCGAGAGTTGCTGTAGCATCGTTATGTCATTTGTGATGTTTGTGCAAAATTTAAGGTCATTCGGACGTGGTTTAGTTGGGTTTTTGATCGAAAGTGTATTTCAGAAGTTTTTAGAAACTTAGGCTTGAACTCGATGTGAATTGATGGATTTGGTGCTGTTTGAGGTATTTTGATGATTGGAACAAGTTTAAATGAGGTTTTAGGATGTGTTGGTGCTTTTGGTTGACGTTCCGGGGGCCTCGGGTGAATTTCGGGTGGTCAATCGAACCATTTTCCATGTTGAAATGTTGCAGAAATTGATCATCAGCTGTTGTAGAAGAATTGGCCTTCGCGATCGCGTAGAAGGATTTTGGCAGTCCAGGAATTAGACCTTTGCGTTCGTGCTTGAAGGCTCTCATTCGCAGAAGGTTAAGATTTGGTGCTTCGCATTCGCGTGTGAGGGAACATGTTCGCGTAAGTGTGAGGCCTGAAGCTTCGCGTTCATGTGGATTGAGTCGCGTTCGCATAGGGTTATTTTTGGGAAGTTAAAATTTGTGCTTCACAATCGCGAGGATTGGGCCGCAATCGCGAAGAAGGAATATCAGAACTGGGCAGTGAGTTTATAAAACATTTCATCCGCGATTTTGAGCTATTTTTGCACCATAGCTGAGTATTTTGAGAGCTCTTTGAGGGAAATTAAAGAGGGATTCAAGGAGAATTGATTGGAGGTAAGATTTATGAACCTAAAACGTGATTCTATTGTGAAATTAACCTAGAAATTCTTGGAACCTAAGCTAAAAATGGAAGAACTAGGGCTTGGAATTTTGAACTTTTTGAATTGGGATTTGAAGGGCCATTTGAGGTCGGAATTGAGAACTTTTGATATGTATGAACTCGTGGAAGGATAAGGAACCCGTTGATGTGAAATTTCTGAGTTTTGAGAAGTGGGACCGGGGCTCGGGTTTTGCTTATTTCGGAATTTTTGATATTTTTTGATTGTTTTCGCTTGGGTTTTGTTCCCTTAGCATATTGTGATGTATTCGTTCTGATTTTGGATAGATTCAACGCACGTGGAGGCCGATTCGAGGGGCAAATGTGTCGCGAGCTAGAGTTGTAGCCGGTTCGAGGTGAGTAATGATTGCAAATAATGTCCTGAGGGTTTGAAACCCCGGATTGCACATCGTAGTGCTATACTGACGTGAGACACGCGCTTGATGATGAGCGTGGGGTCTTTTACTACTGGGGATTGAGACTTGGTCCGTCCCGACTGATGATTTTACCGCGTATTTGACTGAAACTTATTTGTTATCATCATGATTTGGGGCTAATTGCCATATTTGGGCTTCGTGCCAACTATTTGAGCCCTTCGGGGATTTTGACTGATTTTCCTCACTCTACTTGTTAAAAATCATATCCTCGGTCATATTTCTCTCTGTTTTTAAACGATTCGAGCCGGTTTTATCATATTATTCCTAAATGAGAGGAATTTGTGGGCTGGGATCCCTATCTTCTATTATTGTGACCGAGAGGCTGTGAGGTTAATGACTGAGAGGGGTTGAGTACCCAATGGTGAGGATATTATATATTTTATGGACCGGGCTGCACGCCGCAACAATACTTATATGGATCGGTCTGCACGCCCAACAATATAGCGCTTGGGTTGTAGGAGCCCCTCCGGAGTCTGCACACCCCCAGTGAGCGCAGTCGATTATCTCTATGGATCGGGCTGCACGCCGCATCGATGTACGGATCGAGCTGCACGCCACAACGGTTATTCTGATTTCTGTTATTATGAGAGATATATGGGTCGATAGCTGAGAATGAGCACTAAGTGATGAGAGTGAGCTCGAGGAGCTGATACTGTTCTGAGTGATTGACATTGTGCTCGAGGGGTGAATTTCTACTTGTTATTTACCTGCTAAATTACCGTTTTACCTGATTTAAAGAGATTTCACTTGACTTCTTCATTGATTTACTGCTTTAAGTGATTTTTACTGCTTGATATAGAATTTCTTTGTGCATTTACGTGTTTTCTTGCTTTCAGCCATTATTTATGATTATTACTCACTGAGTCGGAGTACTCACATTACTTCCTACACAGTGTGTGCAGATTCAGGCATCGCAGAGTCCGCTCCTGAGTGCTGATCCTCCTAGTCCAGGCAGTGTTTTTCGAGGCTACGAGGTAGTTGTTGGCGTCCGCAGCCCCCGTGCCTCCCTTATCTTACTATTTTCATGTCCTTGAACTTCTGTATCGGATTTCGTATCTAGTAGACCGGTATCCGGATTTATTAGTTGCTCATGACTTGTGACACCCCAGTTTGGGCTGTGTCGGGATGGTTTCTACTGTTGTTATCGTTATTTCTGCAAATTATGGTTATTATATCAGGTTTTAGAACTATTTATGGTATTTAACTATTTAAATGAGGTGTTCTGTTTAGGTCTGGCTAGCCTTGTCTTCATGAGAGGCGCCATCACGACCGAGTTCGGGGTTAGGGTCGTGACAAGTTGGTAACAGAGCCTAGGTTACATAAGTCTCACGAGTCATGAGTAGGTTTAGTAGAGTCTCGCGGATCGGTACAGAGACGTCTGTATTTATCCTCGAGAGTCTTCCGGAGATTACGAGGTAGTTGTTGACGTCCGCAGCCCCGTGTCTCTACTCCCTTATCATATCTATCTCTTTTCAGACATCTGTACTAGCTTATAGACTTAGCAGACTTGTATTATGAATTATAGATGCTCATGACTAGTGACACCCCGGTTAGGGCTGTGTTGCGTTGTACTTCCGCACTTTATTGACATTATCTGCTACTTAGTATTGCTATATCATGTTTTAGACTGCTTTTATAATATTTAACTGTTTAAAAAGGGAATTGGGTTTAATTGGCTGGCCTTGTATTCACGAGAGCGCCATCACGACCGAGTTCGGGTTTAAGGTCGTGACACTCTCGAAGATGGACCTCATTGAACAATCGAGCTACCTCCTCCCTCAACTGTTTGCAGTCTTCGGTCCTATGGCCATGTGTGCCATGATATTTACACATCAAGTTTGGATTTCTTTGAGAAGGATCAGTTTGTATAGGTCTGGTCCACCTGGTGTCTTTGATCCTTCTGATATCCGATACGTACCTTAATGCATCGACACTGAAGTTATACTCCGATAACTGAGGTGCTTTTGTGGGATCAGTATGTTTATCAAAACCATTCTTACTCATAAGTCCTGGGGATTTTGCCCTCGATCATTTCTTCGGTCATTGCGAGGTGGATTGTGCCCCGAACCATTGTTTATTCGATCTACAACATATGGCTGATACCGTTCTCTATTTGACCATAGTTCCCTATCGGTATCCCTTGAGGACTTAACTGCCAATCTATTTGGATGAACTGAGCCCGAGGGGGGTCCTAGCTGGTCTTCCTCGACCCTAATATTTGATTGATAATGATTATACACATCTGCCCAAGTTACACCTGGATACTCGATCAGATTCTGCTTCAACTGTCATGACGCTATTGAAATCCGCTCGTTCAACCCTTGAGTGAAAGTTTAAACGACCCAATCATCTGTGACCGGTGATAATTCCATTCTCTCCAGTTGAAATCGGGATACAAACTCCCTTAGCATTTCATCACCCCTCTGTCTAATCATAAAAACGTCCGATTTCTTTGTTGAGACCTTGATGGCCCCCGCGTGTGCCTTCACGAAGGTGTCTGCTAATATAGAAAATGAATCGATGGAATTCGGTGGCAAGTTGTGATACCAAATTATCGCCCCCTTTGACAAAGTTTCCCCAAATATTTTCAACAAAACCGACTTGATCTCATCATCATTTAAGTTATTTCCTTTAATCCCGCATGTGTATGAAGTGATGTGTTCATTTGGATCGCTCGTCTCGTTGTATTTAGGTATATCGGGCATACAAAACTTTTTAGGAATGGGCTTCGGAGCCGCACTCTGAGGAAACGGCTTTTGTACGAACTTTTTGGCATCCAAACCTTTTAAGACCGGGGGTGCCCCCGGTATTTGATCAAGAAGGGAGTTATATGTCTCCACTTTCTTGTCATTATCTTCGATTTTTTTCTCTCCCGACTCAATTCTTTTGGTGAGCTCCTCGAACATCTTCATAATTGTGGGATCAGTCCTCGATCCATCACTGTTCAATCTTTCTGGAACCGGCTCAGTACAACGAGTGATTTCTGGTTCGACCACACATGGAGTTTTATGCTGACTTTGAAGCTGAGCGATAGCAACCTATTGAGCCTGCAACATCTTGAATATTACCTGGAGACTAACTCCCCCGTTTCCTATACCATGTGTTCCTTGACCACTAGATCGGACTTCCCTGCATACACTTCCTCCGGGGTCTGCGCGTAAATCCGCATTCAAAGCAATATGTGAACTAGCATTGTCTGGTTCCACAATCGGCACTTCCCCAGGGTTAATCGGTGGTACACCATCTCCCGGAGCAACTACATTGTTGTTTTCCCCTTGAAATCTAAGACCATCATCGCCATGTAGGGGTGCGTTTTGTGAGTTTGATATGTTTTAACCTGAGAACAAAATTTCTTGACAAGAACAAGTGTGAAAATAACATGTGTTATTAGAATCAGTAATGAAATAATCACTATTATCTTTAGCCCCACGGTGAACGCCAAACTGTTTACCCTAAAATCCAAGTAACAATTAAATTTGTATTATGGTTTTAAAAATATGTGATTTAATTAAATACTAATTGATAAACAAGGAATATAATGTATGAATTAAAGAGTAGGGAAAGTCAAACCAGTGTGCAAACAAGTCTCGACCTCGAGCTAAGGCAGCCTCGAGGTGGGTTAGCAAGAGCAATAGAATAATAAGGCAGATCAGATGAACAGTAAGCAAGAAAATAAAATATGTATATTCTCAGCTCAATGATTGATCCATTACAAATGATTGGGATCCCCTTTATATAGTAGGGGAATCCTAAATAAGGTACATTTCCAATTGTAGTAAGGAATCTTATTATACAGTTGTCTAATCGCCTAGTACAAATCTGTTTCAGAATTTATGCCGTGATCTTAGGGCCACTGGGGGAATCTCGCTCTTTCTGTTATGGAACCATAACTGTATTATCTCGAGGTCAGTCATACTTGGCCTCGGTATTCATCGAGCACTTCGATTTTCGAAGCTTGTACTTTGTCATCGCGCTCGTGCCTGGTCTATTTCGATTTTGCTCTCGAAGTGACCCTCGAGCCCACAAAATCAGGCATACCTGATATCGACCGTATATAACGGTAAAAAAATTAAAATAAAAAAGATAAAAAGAACGTGAAAAAATAAAGAAAAGAAGGAGAGAAACCTTTGGTGAAGCCTAGACATAGAAAGGAGGGGCAGCCTGGTATTAAAATCTTTAAAAGGAACATGTTTTGTCTTTTTTTTTTTCAAAAAAGGAGCATTTTGGCAGTTAAAATCTTTAAAAGGGACTCTAAGTGTCATTTTCTCTTCAGCTATCTGTCTATGTTGGGCTAAAAGGCCTAAAGACACTCTTAACTTGTGTCAAGCCTGCACGATTTTTTCCAAAAGGCCTCATACTATTAAGAGATACTTACACCTTATATGTACAGTCTCCCAATCGTTTCAGCTACCAATGCGGGACTTTGTTTGCACACCCAACAATCAACTTACTGAGAAATTCATTATCGACCCCTCAACTAATTAGCTTTTTCTATCTATAAATTCTTGTCAAGTTGGAAAACATGCTTGTTATATCTTGGCTTCTTTTGCATATCCAAGGTTATTCAAAACTCATTATGTTCTATTTTATGTAATATTTTTTTTGGTTAAAAAAATAATGATGTTTTTCTATAACAGAAACAATTTAATTTTAAACTTCTCATTTTATTCAATTTAGTGACAGGCTTCTACATCTATTTGAAATATCACGGTATATTTACGACCACAAGTTCCAAAGTCTTTCTTTCTTATTTAAGTTCTGTGCCTAATCAAACACCTTCACTTTCTTATATGATAAAAAAGCCAAACACCTTCACATAAAATAAAAAGAAGTATTGTATTTGCTAAACCTTGTCTGAGGACTGATAGTTCTGTTCAAGTAACCTGTCAGGTGGTATATAGTTTGTAAACTTGGAAAAGAATCCTAATACTAACATAATTAACTGAATAGAATTTCATCATATCGTATTTAACATACGTTTGCCAAGATACCATTTAGCAGGGTTTATGGAAGCTTAATTCTTGCCTTGCAGATTAGTAACCTTGCTAGCATCTGGTTTATATCCGTTGGATATTAGGTTTGGGTCGTGGGTTGCCCATGTAGACTTACTCAATCCGTTTTAGAAGAGATTAAATTTAAGGAACTAACCGAGGTTTTATAACTCCTAAAAATTACTGCACATTATTAAGAGATGTAGGAACGTGCAGCAATGGTTTTCATTGGTAGTTTTTCCTCTATTCCTCTTCTATATATCTCTCCTGCAGAAGAATTCTCAAGTGTGTAAAATCTTTCTGTTCTTCTTCCAACAAAACACACGTACAAAAGAGGGAAGACTTTAGTTTGTGAGATAAACGTTGTTCCTAGTGATTCAAAGTAGATTTGGGGTAATTATCTTCATAGCAATTGCAACAACTTTTGCTGCGTAACAAGGTACACACAATTTATTGTTCTTGCTCCTTAATTATATTAACAATGATATCAAGAGCCTTTGAAGTGTGTTCTATTGAGATGAATACACAATAGATTTTAATTAGTGTCAATTTTATTACAGTGTTGATTAACAGAGAGTTCCGATATGTTTGCAATTTGTGCGACAATCTATCCTAACGTACTAAAAGATTCAAACTCTCTCATACTTTAAATTTTGGATTAAAGAATAGCAGGAGTTCTGTAGTAGTCCTTTATACATTAGAATATTGACTATTAAGGGGAACTACTTTCCAAAATAGATTAAATATAAGGTATGCTGTATTATCTTCTTGTTGTACATCTTTTGGTACTTTACTGCAGTCAATAATACTTTTGCCCACAGTTGTGTTCCGTTATTTTCTTGAGAGTTCCTCTCTTAGTTAAATTGCACAAAGTTAAACCTAAAAGAGTATGCATCATTTTTTTATGTAGACATGTTTAAGAAAAAGAGTTTATGATGCAATAAGAAGAGGGACTTTCTGTAAGATTATGACTTATTTAATATATTTTGGTTCAATTATTGATAAGAAAAATGCAATTGACGTTGCTTGCACTGTGCCATCATATTAGTTGGTGTTTATGACTTATGACTTTATTTTATGCGAAAAAAGCATGTTGAGAAACAATCTAAAGGTAGACATGAATATTGTACGTAAAGTTTTCTTGAAATTCTTTGGCCAATTAAGATTGAACGAGAGTGAGTTTGTAATATATATTGTGACAACTTTTAATTTAAAGAAAACTATTTGCAGAGATCTAAACTGAAGTTATCTATTTCTCTTTGACTTAGATCATGTGATTGCCAGAGATTTGGCCTTAATAAAACTCGTTGTCTCCTTAATATAGAAAATTAGTCTAGCCCTAATCCCTTACATTGATATACTTCTATGAGATATTGTGACATATGTTGTCAAATTGAATGGTTGTAGCCATTCTTATTGTTTCTTTGGTCCTATTTCAGATATGGCTGAACAGGGACAAGTTCGAATTACTCTAAGTGGAAGTTCTCAAAATCGAGGAGGGGGACAACATAGAAGGATACGTCATCGCATGACTTATTTTTATAATGATTCAGACTCGGAGCTTGAAGTCATCAAGAATATCCCAAGGGCGAGGCAAAAATGAGTTAATAGATCAGAGGGATAAATGAAGGGAAGGAGAAAAGAAATTTAGGGAGTTTAAGGAATTTAAAATGGGCCCTGATGTTTCCATTCCTGAACATGTACATATCTTTCAGTTAAAAAGAGCTTAATTATCTAATTATATAGAGATTACTGTTTGCGAAGCATTAACTATTTTAGCGGACTCTCTTCGAGAGCCTTGTGGTGAAGTTTTAACTGAGATTTATCATGATATTTGGGCTAGTGCACCTTTTAGCATATATATGCAAGAGTTAGTGTTCGATTGCTACATGTATGTCATAGCAAACATGTAAATTATTATTATATTTTTTATTTTAATGAAATTAAAATTATGTTGTTTGTCTCACTAGTTACATATATTATTTATTATTTAATTTTATAATGGATTGAGACTTGCAATAAAGTATACACTAAGAAGTGATTTTAATTATAATTAAAATATTTAGATATAGATGATGAAGGAAAACGTAGTGACATTTTGATTATATACTAAATGTAGAATAAATATTATAATTAATTTGCTTGAGTGTGTAATCATATGCATAAATTAACTGCACTATGTATTGATGAGTTAAACTTGTAATATTGTCTCTATACAGAAATGACATATCATTGTTGACTTGAACAAGTGTGATAAGTTGAATGGTGAAAATTACTACATCTAGAGTCGTAAGATGTGGTATGTACTCGAAGAGCAAGATGCTCTTGAAAGAATTAACCATATTATGAGTCACCCAGAGGAGGGTAATACTTCCCAACACAGGAGGGGTCTGAAAACTTACAATATTTGGAAAAGAAAGATTCCACTACATGTAGAATTATTGTAAGTTTAGTTGCTGATAATCTCATCCATGAATGTGAGTAATATCCTACTGCTCAAGCCATGTGGGCATATTTAAGAGAGGCATATAGCGGTACAACTATGCCTCGCATTAGACAGTTGATAATCAAGTTTGATATGTATAAGAAGTGTCATGATCACAGTGTCAAGCAACACTTAAGGGTGATGTCAAACATGATTGCTCAACTGAAAAGTGATGGTCATGTTCTCTCCTATGAGCAGCAGGTTCAAGCAGTGATCCAGTCTCTTCCCAATAATTGGGAACATTTGAAGGTTAACTTGACCCACAATGACAACATCAAAACGTTTGCTGATGTTGCCCATCATGTAGAGCTTGAAGATGAGCGGCTTGGTGCTGCTAAAGCTGTACCTAGTGCCTTTGTGACAAAATCAGGTGGTACAAAGAGATCAAGCTTCAAGCGCAAGAGAAATTGAAAAAATGACATAAATGGTAAGGAGACTGGAGATGGATCCTCCAAAAAAAGAAACAAGCCAAATTCCAAGAAAGGAAAATGGTTCTACAAGAAGAAAGATAAGAGCAAGATGAAATGCTACAATTGCCAAGTTCTAGGGCATTTTGTTCGTGAGTGCACTAAGCCGAAAAATGTAGTATTTTAAAATGCATCTCTTAGTGCTATATATGTTTCTAACACTGTTTTATTGACTGCATCTTATCCTGTGTGGATTGTAGACTTAGGGGACACCAACCATGTGAGCCGTGATAGAGAAGCGTTTATAGAGTTTCGAAGAGTTCCTCCTGGATCAAAGCATGTATATGTGGAAAATAATACAAAGCTTGAAGTCAAAGGGATAGACACTTGCAGAATGGATATGCATGGTGGCCGATCTTTGATGTTTCATGACGTCCTATATGTTCTAGAGATTCGACAAAACTTAGTCTCTGTGTCTGTTCTTCTAGATTTAGATTTCAATTTGAATTTTAGTCGCAATGGTCTTAGTATTACTCTAGTCAATGTTTTTTATGGTTTTAGACATAATTATGATGGTTTTATTGTGTTAGATTGTAATCATTCTACGTATAGCTATTATGTTGACTGTTGTGTTATGGTATATTATTCTAGTAATAATAGTGTTGATGTTATTACATGGCATGCAAGATTAGGTCTCACGGGACAAGATTGAATGAATAGATTGGCTAACGAAGGAAATTTAGATTCTTTCTCTAAAATTGAAATGCCAACTTGTGAAAATTGTCTTGCCGAAAAGATTATACGTAAACCATTTGGAAAGGCTAAGAGAGCTGATTTTCCATTACAATTAATCTATTCCGATATCTGTGGGTCAATAAATGTGAGGGCTAGGTCTAGTGCTTTATCTTTCATTATGTTCATTAACGATTTCACGCACTTTGGTTATGTCTATTTGATTTCTCATAAATCTAAAGCACTTGAATGCTTTAAGAAATATTCTACTAAAGTTGAGAATCAATTAGACAAAAGGATTAAGACCTTAAGAACCGATATAGGGCGTGAATATCTATCAAAAGAATTTGAAGAATTATATAATGAAAAGGGCATCACCAGACGATTAACTATTCCTTACACACCTCAGCAAAATTGAGTAGCAGAAAGGAGGAATAGAACACTATTGGACATGATAAGGTCCATGATGGCGCAGGACAATTTACCTATCTTCTTTTGGGGAGATGCGTTATTGACTACAACCTACATGTCAAACAAATTGCCTTCTAAATCAATTTCTTCCACTCTTTATTTGCTTTGGACTGGTCATAAACCAAACTTAAATGATTTATGACCTTGGTTTGTGCTGCATATGTAAAAGATTATTTTAGCAAGTTTGGTAATGTAGGTCCTAACGGTAAGAAATGCATCTTTATAAGATATTCAGAATACTCCAAAAGGTATGTGTTCATTGGTGAATTAGAGGATGGAAGTGTTACTAAGATTGAATCACGAATATCACATTTCTAGAAAATAATCTTTCAAAGAAGGATGAGGTAAAGAATGGAGAGCCTCTTTATGAAATGTTGAACTCAAGTAATCAACAAGTATCTTTTGATACAGTTGACAATCAAATCGACCAAAATCTTGTTTTTGATTCGAGTGGGAGTGGGAGGTCTCAATCCCAAAAAGCTTCTGACAAATTTGAATTTCAACTGCGAAAGAGTACCAGAAAAAATATACCTAAACTTACTTATGAGATTGAAGATTACGTTTTCTTGGTAACTCCCACAGAAATGGATGAGCCAAAGTATGTGACAAAGGCTTTATCGAGCCCTGAAAAAGATGAGTGGATGAAAGCAATGAAAGAATAATTAGAGTCCATGAAAACCAACAAAGTCTGGGATCAAGTTGAACTTCTTCCTGGGCATAGAGCTATTGGGAACAAATGGGTTCTCAAAGTTAAACACAAATCGATTGGGTCAATAGAAAGATACAAGGCACAATAAGTGGAAAAAGGCTTTATTCAAGAAGCTGGAATAAATTATAAAGAAACATTTTCACCAGTTGTGAAGTTTACCTCAATTCGCTTACTTTTGGCTACTGTTGCATGTTTGGATTTGGAATTACACCAAATGAACGTGAAGACAACTTTTCTCAATGGAGAACTAAATAAGAAAATCTACATAGAACAACCTATAGGCTTTATCGTTAAAGCCCAAGAAAAGAAGGTTTGTAAATTGAAAAGATCTATTTATGGCCTTAAGCAATCTTCAAGGGAATGGTATTTGAGATTTCACAAGGAAGTGATCTTGTATGATTTTACCATGATCAATAAAGACCATTTCATTTATGTGAAGAAGTCCAATAGGATGTTTGTAATTCTTTATCATTACATGGACGATATCTTATTGGCCGGAAATAAGTTGGTGTATTTGAAAACTATAAAGTCATGGCTTTCAAAATCATTTGATATGAATGATATGGGTGAGGCACGCTATATCCTTGGAGTTAAGATCCAGAGAAACCACTCCAAAAAGTTATTGAGTCACTATCAGGAAACTTATATAAAGAAAATTTTGGAGCGTTTTCGCATGGATAGTTGCAAATCTATGGATACTCCAATAGCCAGAGGTGAAACTTTAAGTCTTGAAATATGGTCAATGACTGAAAATGAAAAGAAATACATGTGTCGAGTTCCATATTCAAGTGCTATCGGGAACTTGATGTACGATGTGATGTGTACTCATCCAGACATTTGTTATGCCGTAGGTCTGGTTAGCAGGTACCAATCCAATCCTAGAAAAGATCGTTGAAAATCTATGAAGAGAATTTTCAGATACCTAAAGGGAACCACAGATTATTCACTATGTTATAGTGGAAATGATTTATACTTGAGAGGATATACAAATGCTGATTGGGCTGGTGATCGGAATGATAGAAAATCAACATCCAGTTATACTTTCTTACGTACTGGTGGTGCTATTTCATGGCAAAATACGAAACAAACCTGTCCATCCCTTTCGACGATAGAAGCTGAGTATGGGGCTTGTGCGTCTGCAGTACAAGAAGCTGTTTGGTTGAAGAGATTCTTTAAGCATCTGGATATTACAAAGAACTCTCAGGGTCCCCTGACTCTATATTGTGATAGTCAAGCAGCTATTGCATATACAAAAGATCCTAAGTATCACAACAAGACCAAACATATTTACATCAAGTATAACTTTGTGAGAGACATGGTAGCAAGTGGAGATAAAATTACAGTACATTCCTACGCAAAACATGATAGCTGATCCTTTTACAAAAACATTATCTATCTGTTTGAGAAATATGTAATGGCTCTAGGTTTGCGAATGATATGAATGTATTTATGTATTGTAAAATGACATGATTGTTATATTATGCTCATCGATATTTGACTCTTGAATTTATGCTTGTGTCTTGTATACATGTGATGAAGTTATGTTGATAAAAGTGTGTCGAACAAGTCGCAATATTGGCTCTCTCACACGAGCAATCACCTCTTATATTAAGAATCGTGAAGAGATGAGACCTTATAGAATCTTGGATAATGCGATATTATATTTACTTTTAAAGGTCGATCTTGACAACTAGTCAGACTTACGAATTTCAACATTCGAGTGTGACTTGTTTTGTAAGCAAGATGTGAGTTTCTCCAGAAAGTTAGATTTGAGGATTATTGAAGTGAGAAACTCGGGTTAGACATTTGGTTATGTCTAGACCAAGATTTGTACTGTGTTGAATGATTAAAAGAATAAGACACACATGCCAATATAAGGTGAGAACACCATAACATCTGTTTCATACCACATATGTTATCGACCAATAGGATAATGGAAGAATGAATCCCTGCTTCTTTATTGTGTGAGATCCCAAAGAAGTTATATTAACTTCAATTGAAATACCCTTTGACCTTTTACTGTTTCTTGAAGTGCCAATCAGTGTTTCTACTTTAGCATGTCACTAATAGCCATGAGTGATTCGACAATGCAGTGCATGTATAAGAAAGTAGTTGATTTGGAATGGAAAGATTTGAGGAAGGGAAGACAACTAAAAATTTAGTAATTTAACTTGTATTCATAGGTTGACCATTACCCTTACCATGAGGGTATCAAATATAATTATGGATAAAAATTAAATATGAACTCAAGTTCACCTCTTTCAAGGATGAGGGATTAGATAAATAGCTATTGGAATAGCAAATGATATCTAGGGTATTGCGAGAAATTAGATCCTCATGTTAGTAGTAAATTCCTTTCGCATGTGATTGGGTTTCTACATAGAGTTGTTAAACAACCTTAAAGGGTTTAAAAATATGATGGCTCTTAATGCTTGCAGGTCGCACAAAATATTTGCCAGTATGAATTATATGTGTTATTTTGATGGTAGTTACTGGTTTGGATCTACTCCACCTATGCAAAGTGGCAGATGTTGGATATTAGGTTTAGGTCGCGGGTCGCCCATGTGGACTGACTCGATCTGTTTTAGAAGAGATTAAACTTTAGGAGGTTACTAAAAGAGGTTTTATAAATCCTAAAAACTACCGCACATTATTGAGAGATGTGGGAACATGCAGTGGTAGTTTTCATTGGTAATTTTTCCTCTATTCCTCTTCTATATATCTCTACTGTAGAAGAATTCTCAAGTGTGTGAAATATTTCTCTTCTTCTCCCAAAAAACACACGCACAAAAGAGGGAAGGCTTTAGTTTGTGAAATAAACTTTGTTTCCTAGCGATTTAAAGTAGATTTGGGGCAATTTCTTGGTAGCAATTGCATCAATTTCCGTGTGACGACCCGACCAGTCATATCATGAGTTACCACTCCGTTTCCCCCATTTCTGCTTCCTTATGCTTTGTTTATCCATGTTATATGGTATCGGGTTGGTCGGATCGAATCCGGAATGATTTTGGTAAGGTTTGAGACACTTAGTATGTTTTAAGGAAGCTTAAGTTGGAAAAGTCAACCGGATGTTGACTTATGTGTTAGAGGGATCAGATGTGAGTTCCGATGGTTCAGATAGCTTTTGAAGGTGATTTGGGACTTAGGAGCATGATTGAAATGAGTTTTAGAGGTTCAGAGTAGATTTCAGCTTGAATTGGCGAAGTTGAGATTTTGGCAATTTCCGGTGGGTAGGCGAGATTTTGATATAGGGGTCGGAATGGAATTCGGAGAGTTGCAGTAGTTCCGCTTTGTCATTTGGGATGTGTGTGCAAAATTTCAGGTTATTCAGACGTGGTTTGGTTGGGTTTTTTTATCAAAAGCGTAATTTAGAAGATTTTGGAATTCTTAGGCTTGAATTCGATGTGAATTTGGTGTTTCGATGTTGTTTGGAGCGTTCCGAAGGTTGGAAGAAGTTTGAATGAGGTTATGGGATATGTTGTCATGTTTTGTTGAGGTCCTGGGGGCCTCGGGTGAATTTCGAGTGGTCAATTGGACCATTTCATGTTGTTTGGAATTGCAGAAAAATTGCTGAAGTGTTACAGAGAATTTGACCTTCGCGTTCGCGAGTAAGTCCTCGCGTTCGCGAAGGTTTAATTGAGAAGGTAGATGATTTTAGCCTTCGATTTTCAAGGAAGGCTCCACGTTCACGAAGGGCTGGATGTTTGTGCATCGCGTTCGCGAGAAGGGGAGCGTGTTCGCATAGAGAAAATTGGTCATCTGGGTTTGAGGTCGAGTTGTTCATCACGTTCATGAGAGAGGGAGTGCATTCGCAAAGAGTAAGTCTAAGGAACCATCATGTTCGCGATGGTCATGTCGCATTCGCGTAAGAGGATTTTTGTTCAAAGTCATTTTGTGCTTCGCGAATGCGAGGCGTTGACCGCGTTCGCGAAGAAAGAATTAAGGCTTGGGCAGAATGTTTAAATATTCGTCTTGTCCGCGATTTTTGGGTTTATTTCTTCCACTGTTGATCGTTTTTGCAGATTTTTGAAGAGGATTGAAGAGGGATTCAAGGGGAATCACTTGGAGGTAAGATTCTTGGACTTAAAACTCGATTCTATTGTGAAATCTACCTAATAAATCATGGAATCTAAGCCAAAAATTGAGGAATTAGGGCTTGAGATTAAGTGACTTTAAAATGAGAATTTGAGGGGCCATTTGGACTCCGATTTTAGTGTTCATGGTATGTATGGACTCGTGGGAGGATAAGGATTCTGTTGATGTTATTTTTATCGAATTCCGAGATGTGGGCCCGGGGGTCAGGTTTTGGTAATTTCGGGATTTGTGTTGTAAATTGATTATTTTCGCTTGGGCTTCGTTCCCTTAGCATATTTTGACGTCGTGATTCTGATTTTGGATAGATTTGACGCGAGTGGAGGCCGATTCGAGGGGCAAAGGTGTTGTGAGCTAGAGATTCGGCCGGTTTGAGGTGGGTAATGATTGTAAATGATGTTATGAGGGTATGAAATCCCGGACTTGCACGTCGTTGTGCTATATTGAGGTGACATACATGCTTGATGACGAGCGTGGGGTTGTGCACTATTGGGAATTGTGACTTAGTCCATCCTGAATGACTATTTTGCCACGTAATGGACTGAAATCTATTTGCTATCATCATTATTTGGGTTGAATGCCATATTTGGGCTTCGTGCCAACTATTTGAACCCTTAGGGGACTTTTATTGATATTTCCTCACTGTTTTGACCTTATACTTGATCTCAGTCATGTTATATTTCACTGTTTTCGTACTCAGCCATATTTACTCTATTTTAACACTTAAGTGATCTTTTAAATGAAATTTTGGGCTGAGGATCATGTTTTACTATTGCCGGAGTAGCTTGTGAGGATTTTGACTGAGTAAGGCCGGGGACCTATGTTGTGAGGCAACATTTGATATTGATTATGAGGCCAAGGGCCTGAGATATGTACGCCACGGGGTGGCTTGTTGATATGAGGCCGTGAGCCTAGTGATGACGCCACGAGAAGGCTTGATATTGTGCTTAGGCCGTAAGGAGCCCCTCCAGGAGTTTGTACACCCCCAGTGAGCGTGGGTACCCATTGTGATGTGAGATATAGTCCGAGGGGTTGATATTGTTTTGAGATATTGCCCGAGGGGCGGATTTGTTGATACTGTGCCCGAGGGGCGAACCTTTATGTGTTTATCTTTTTCTTAATTGCTTGTCAAATTACCTGCTTAATTATTGAAAAAGGCTTTTCATGAAGTTAAATTTGAGTTAAAGGATTTTAACCTATCTTTCACTGGTTTACTATTTTTAAGGGTTTTACTGCTTCATTATAGCATGCCTTGTGCCTTATGTGATTTCTTGCTTTCAGTCTTTATTTATGATTATTACTCACTGAGTTGGAGTACTTAATTTACTCCCTGCGCCCTGTATGTAGATTCAGGTGCATCTGGTCCCGCTCCCGAGTGCTGATCATTTCCAGCTCATGCAGATCCGAAGAGTCTCTATGTAGCTATCGACGTTTGCATCCCGAAGCTCTTCCCTATTTTGTTTCTTCATGTTCTTAGTTTTTGTATTAAACCTTGTAGTTCCTTTGAGTATTCCAGATTGTTTAGATGCTCATGACTAGTGATACCCTGGTATCGGGCTGTGTTTGGGTTATATTCCGCAAATTATGCTATTATCTATTAACTTTGAATTATCTTATAATGCTTTATATTTATTTCTTATTGCTTAACTGTCAATAATTAGAAATGGGAAGTGTCGGCTTGCCTTGTCTTCACGAGAGGCGCCATTACGACCGGATCTGGGTTTAGGGTCGTGACAAGTTGGTAACAGAGCCTAGGTTACATAGGTCTCATGAGTCATGAGCAGGTTTAGTAGAGTCTCGCAGATCGGTATGGAGACGTTTGTATTTCTCTTCAAGAGGCTGCAGAACCTTTAAGAAAAACTTCATATTCTTGAAATTCTTATCGTGCGACCTTGTTGATCTGAGTACTAAACTTCTATTGTTCTATTCTCTCACAGATAGTGAGGACATGCGCTACCAGTCAGGATGGACGACCACCAGTACCATCAACTGTGGCCACTAGAGGCCGAGGACGCGGTCGTGGTCGCAATAGGGGTATAGGTGTGGCCCGCATAGCAGCTAGGGCATCACCTACAGATCCACTAGCCGCCCTAGTTCAGGATCAGGTCCCAGTTATAGACGCTCCAGCAGCACCAGCTCAGGCACCAGCTGTGCCCATTGTGATTCCGGATCTTTAGGAGGCCTTGGCTTAGATCCTATCAGTTTGCACTATCCTAGCTCAAGTGGTATAGCCACTACAGCCACAGCTACTTCTCAGGACGGGGGAGGCAATCAGACTCCCGCGCTCGCACACCTGAGCAGGTCGTGTAGGGACTTCAGACGCTGGGGGCACATCCTGCCCAGCTGGTTGCAGCTGCTCAGGACTATGTAGTTCCTGCCATGCCAGAGGACGAGCAACGTAGGTTGGAGAGGTTTGGTAGACTTCAGCCTCCGACCTTCAGTGGTGTAGAGGGCGAGGATGACTAGGGCTTCTTGGATAAGTGTCAGAGGATGCTTCGTACAACGGGTATTCTGGAGACCAGCGGGGTTTCTTTCACTACTTATCAGTTTTCTGGAGCTGCCTTCACTTGGTGGGAGGCTTTTGAGAGGCGTAGGCCTGTTGGTGCAGCACCCCTTACCTGGCAGCAGTTCTCTGTTCTCTTTCTAGAGAAATATGTGCCATAGTCTCGTTGAGAGGAGGTGCGTAGGGAGTTTGAGTGGTTGCGTCAGGGAGAGATGACTGTGATGCAGTATGGGATGAGGTTCTCAGAGTTAGCTCATCATGCTATTTGGTTGATTCCGATAGATAAAAAGAAGATTAGGAGGGTTGTTGATGACCGCACTTATCAGCTTCATATTCTCATGACCAGGGAGAGGGTGATTGGTGCTACCTTTGAGGAGGTTGTAGAAATTGCTCAGGAGATTGAGTCTGTTCGTCACTAGGAGCACGAGGAGAGGGAGGCCAAAAGGCATCGAGGATCTGGTAGTTATAGTGGTACTCCTTCGAGAGGTCAGTTTCAGCACGGTAGAGGCCGTCCATTCAGGCATGCTTAGCCAGCTTGCCTAGGTTATCATGGGGCGTCATCGGGCCATAGTTCTTACAATTCTCATTAGGTCCATTCATCACTTAGTCCCCTTCAAGCTTAGAGTTCGTTCCGTGCTCCATCAGTTCAGGGCTCTTCTATTCCAGGTGCATCTGCTAGTCACTACGTTGCAAGGGGTTCCCTTCAGTCCCCTTCTCCAGCACTTGGGAGTTGTTATGAGTGTGGTGAGATAGGTCACATGTGTAGGTAGTGACCTCGTTGTCTTGCGAGTTCATCTCAGTAGAGGGGTCCGTCATCGGCTTCAGCACCAGTTGCTTCACCACCTCCTGCCCAACTAGCTAGGTGTGGAGGTCAGTCCGCTAGGGGTCGCCCCAGAGGGGGAGGTCGATCAGGTGGTGGTCAGGCCCGTTTCTATACACTTCCAGGCAGACCCGATGCTATTGCTTCAAATGCTGTCATTACAGGTATTGTTTCAGTCTGCCACAGAGATGCCTCTATATTATTTGATCCTGGTTCCACCTTTTCTTATGTGTTATCATACTTTGCTCATTATTTGGGTATGCCTCGTGAGTTTCTTACTTTGCCTATTCATGTATCTACCCCGATGGGTGATACTGTTGTTGTAGACCGTGTGTACCGGTCATGTGTGGTGACGATTGGGGGTCTGGAGACCCATGTGGATCTTTTATTATTGTGTATGGTGGATTTCAATGTCATTTTGGGCATGGATTGGCTATCTCCGTATCGTGCTATTCTGGACTGTCATTCTAAGACAGTCATACTGGCTATACTAGGAGTGCCACAGATTGAGTGGCGAGGTATGACGGATTATGTTCCTAGTAGAGTGATCTCATTCTTGAAAGCCCAGCATATGGTTGGGAAAGGTTGTCTTTTGTATCTAGCCTTTATGAGGGATGTCGATGCTGAGACTCCCAGTATTGATTCTGTTCCAGTTGTGAGGGATTTTCCCGATGTGTTTCCTACAGACCTTCCGGGCATGCCACCAGATAGGGATATTGATTTTGGTATTGACCTGATGCCGGGCACTCAGCCTATTTCTATTCAGCCGTATCGTATAACACCAGCGGAGTTGAAGGAGTTAAAAGAGCAGCTTCAGGAACTCCTTGATAAGGTGTTCATTCGGCCTAGTATGTCACCTTGGGGTGCACCAGTTCTATTTGTGAAGAAGAAGGATGGCACTATGAGGATGTGCATTGATTATAGGCAATTGAACAAGGTAACAATTAAGAACAAGTATCCTTTGTCTTATATTGATGATTTATTCGACCAACTTCAGGGAGCGAGAGTGTTCTCCAAGATTGATCTCCGTTCAGGTTATCACCAGTTGAAGATCAGGGACTCAGATATTCTTAAGATAGCTTTCAAGACCCGATATGGTCATTATGAGTTCTTGGTGATGTCTTTTGGGCTGACTAATGCCCCAGCAACATTCATGCATCTGATGAACAGTGTGTTCCGGCCTTATCTCGACTCATTTGTCATAGTGTTCATTGATGATATTCTGGTGTATTCGCGTAGTCAGGAGGAGCACGCAGAGTATTTGAGAGTTGTGTTGTAGAGTTTGAGGGAGGAGAAGCTTTATGCAAAATTCTCCAAGTGTGAGTTTTGGCTTAGTTCAACGGCTTTCTTGGGGCACGTAGTGTCCAACGAGGGTATCTAGGTTGATCCAAAGAAGATAGAGGCGGTTCATAGTTGGCCCAGACCGTCCTCAGCCATAGAGATTCGCAGCTTTCTTGGTTTGGAAGGTTATTATCACTGGTTTGTTCAGGGATTCTCATCTATCGCATTGCCCTTGACCAAGTTGACTCAGAAGGGTGCTTCATTTGTATGGTCGGACGAGTGTGATGAGAGCTTTCAGAAGCTCAAGACAGTTTTGACCACAACTCTAATGTATTGATGTAGGAGGGTAGATTTATTGCTTATGCTTCTCGTCAGTTGAAGCCCCATGAGAAGAACTACCCCATTCATGATTTGGAGTTGGCTGCCATAGTTCACACGTTGAAGGTTTGGAGGCACTACTCATATGGTGTGTATTGTGAGGTGTTTACGGATCATCATAGCCTCCAGTACTTGTTGAAACAGAAGGATCTCACTTTGAGGCAGCGGAGGTGGTTGGAGTTGCTTAAGGATTATGATATCACTATATTGTACCATCCGAGAAAGGCCAATGTGATGGCCGATGCCTTGAGCCGAAAGGCGGTGAGTAGGGAGAGTTTGGCATATATTCCAGTTGGGGAGAAACCTCTTGCAGTTTATTTTCAAGCCTTGGCCAATCGGTTCGTGAGGTTAGATATTTTGGAGCCCAGTCGGATATTGGCTTATGTGGTTTCTCGGTCTTCCTTATATGATTGCATCAGAGAGCGCCAGTATGATGATCCACATTTGCTTGACCTTAAGGACAGAGTTCAGCACGATGATGCCGGAGATGTGACCATTGGTGATGATAGGGTGTTGAGGATGCAGGGCCGGATTTGTTTGCCCAATGTGGATGGGCTTCAGGAGTTGATTCTTGAGGAGGCCCATAGCTCGTGGTATTCCATTCATCCGGGTGCCGCGAAGATGTATCAAGATTTGAGGTAGCACTATCGGTGAAGGAGAATGAGGAAAGATATTATGGGGTTTGTAGCTCGGTGTCTCAATTGTCAACAGGTGAAATATGAGCACTAGAGACCGGGTGGCTTGCTTCAGCGGATGGATATTCCAGAGTGGAAGTGGGAGAGGTTCACTATGGACTTTGTAGTTGGACTTCCACAGACTTTGAAGAATTTCGATGCTATTTGGGTGATTGTGGATCGGCTGACCAAGTCCGTGCACTTCATTCCTATGTGTACTACCTATTCTTTAGAGCGGTTGGCAGAGATCTATATCCAGGAGATTGTTCATTTGCATGGTATCCTTGTTTCCATCATTTAAGATAGGGTCACTCAGTTTACATCATAGTTTTGGAGGTCGGTCCAGCTAGAGTTGGGTACTCATGTTGAGTTGAGCACAGCTTTTCACCCTCAGATGGATGGGCAGTCCGAGCGCACTATTTAGATATTGGAGGACATGTTGCGTGCTTGTGTCATTGATTTCGGAGGGTCATGGGATCGGTTTCTACCATTTGCAGAGTTTTCTTATAACAACAGCTACCAGTCGAGTATTCAGATGGCTCCATATGAGGCTTTGTATGGGAAACAGTGTAGATATCCAGTTGGTTGGTTTGATCCGGGTGAGGCTAGGCTATTGGGGACAGACTTGGTGCAGGATGCTTTAGAAAAGGTGAAGGTAATTCAGGAGAGGCTTCGTACATCGCAGTCGAGGCAAAAGAGTTATGCGGATAGGAAGGTTTGAGATGTGTCCTACATGGTTGGCGACAAGGTTCTATTGAAGGTTTCGCCCATGAAAGGTGTTATGAGATTTGGGAAGAAAGGAAAATTGAGTCCTCGGTTCATTGGGCCTTTTGAGGTGCTTCGTAGGATTGGGGAGGTGTCTTATGAGCTCGCTTTGCCACCCAGCTTGTCGAGTGTGCATCTAGTATTTCATGTTTCTATGCTCTGGAAGTATATTGGGGATCCGTCCCATGTTCTAGATTTTAGCACGCTTTAGTTGAATAGTGATTTGACTTATGATGTAGAGCCAACAACTATTTTGGAGCGTCAGGTTCGAAAGTTGAGGTTAAAGGATATAGCTTTAGTGAAAGTGCAGTAGCGAGGTCGGCCCTTGGAGGAGGCTATCTAGGAGACTGACGGGAGATGCAGAGTAGATATCCTCACCTGTTTGAGGCTTCAGGTATTTTTCTTGGCTAACGTTTGTTTAAGTTGGGGAGGATGTGACGACCCGGCTAGTCATCTCATGAGTTACTACTCCGTTTCCTTCATTTCTACTTCTTTATGCTTTGTTTATCCGTTTTATGTGGTATCGGGTTGGTCGGATTGAATCCGGAATGATTTTGGTAAAGTTTGAGACATTTAGTCTCTTTTGAGGAAGCTTAAGTTGGAAAAGTCAACTGGATGTTGACTTATGTGTTAGAGGGCTCGGATGTGAGTTTAGATGGTTCAGATAACTTTGGGAGGTAATTTGGGACTTAGGAGCGTGATCGGAATGAGTTTTGGAGGTTCAAAGTAGATTTAGGCTTGAATTGGCGAAGTTGAGATTTCAGCGATTTCCGGTTGGTAGGCGAGATTTTGATAAGGGTCGTAATGGAATTTTGAGAGTTCCACTAGTTCCGTTGTGTCATTTGGGATGTGTGTGCAAAATTTCAGGTTATTCAGACGTGGCTTGGTTGGGTTTTTGTTTATCAAAAGTGTAATTTAGAAGATTTTGGAATTCTTAGGCTTGAATCCGATGCGAATTTGGTGTTTCGATGTTGTTTTGAGCGTTCCGAAGGTTGGAACAAGTTTGAATGAGATTATGGGATATGTTGGCATGTTTTGTTGAGGTCCCGAGGGCCTCAGGTGAGTTTCGGGTGGTCAATAAGACCATTTCATGTTGTTTGGAATTGCAGAAAAACTGCTGAAGTATTACAGAGAATTTGACCTTCGCGTTCACGAGTAGGTCCTCGCGTTCACGAAGGGTTAGTTGAGAAGGCAGATGATTTTAGCCTTCGTGTTCACGAGGAAGGCTCCGCGTTCGCGAAGGGCTGGATGCTTGTGCATCGCGTTCGCAAGAAGGGGAACGTGTTCACATAGAGGAAATTGGTCAGCTGGGTTTGAGGTCGAGTTGTTCATCGCGTTCGCGAGAGAGGGAGTGCATTCACGAAGAGTAAGTCTGAGGAACCATCACGTTCGTGATGGTCATGTCGCATTCGCATAAGAGGAATTTTGGTCAAAGTCATTTTATGCTTCACGAATGCGAGGCGTTGACCGCGTTCGCGAAGAAGGAATAAAGGCCTGGGCAGAATGTTTAAATATTCGTCTTGTCCGCGATTTTTGGGTTTATTTCTTCCACTGTTGATCATTTTTGGAGCTTTTTGAAGAGGATTTAAGAGGGATTCAAGGGGAATCACTTGGAGGTAAGATTCTTGGACTTAAAACTCGATTCTATTGTGAAATCTACCTAATAAATCATGGAATCTAAGCCAAAAATTGAGGAATTAGGGCTTGAGATTAAGAGACTTTAAAATGAGATATTGAAGGGTCATTTGGACTCCGATTTCTGTGTTCTTGGTATGTATGGATTCGTGGAAGGATAAGGATTCTGTTGATGTGATTTTTATCGAATTTCGAGACGTGGGCCTGGGTGTCGGGTTTTTGTAATTTCGGGATTTGTGTTGTAAATTGATTATTTTCGCTTGGGCTTCGTTCCCTTAACATATTTTGACGTTGTGATTCTGATTTTGGATAGATTCGACGCTAGTGGAGGCCGATTCAATGGGCAAAGTTATCGCGAGCTAGAGATTCGACCAGTTTGAGGTGGGTAATGATTGTAAATGATGTTCTGAGGGTATGGAACCCTGAACTTGCACATCATTGTGCTATATTGAGGTGACACACACGCTTGATGATGAGCGTGGGATCGTACACTGTTGGGAATTGTAACTTAGTCCGTTCCGAATGACTATTTTGCCGTGTAATTGACTGAAATCTATTTTCTATCATCATTATTTGTGCTGAATGCCATATTGTGCTTCTTGCTATCTATTTGAACCCTTAGGGGACTTTTATTGATATTTTCTCACTGTTCTGACCTTATACTTGAACTCAGTCATGTTATATTTCACTGTTTTCGTACTCAGTCGTGTTTACTTTGTTTTAACACTTAAATGATCTTTTAAATGAAATTTTGTGCTGAGGATCATGTTTTACTATTGCCCGAGTGGCTTGTGAGGATTTTGACTGAGTAAGGCCGAGGGCCAATGCTGTGAGGAAACATTTGATATTGATTATGAGGCCGAGGGCCTGAGATATGTACGCCGCGAGGTGGCTTGTTTATATGAGGCCGAGAGCCTAGTGATGACGCCACGAGATGGCTTGGTATTGTGCTTGGGCCATAAGGGGCCCCTCCAGGAGTCTGCACACCCCCAGTGAGCGCGGGTACCCATTGTGATGTGAGATATAGCCCGAGGAGCTGATATTGTTTTGACATATTGCCCGAGGGGCGAAGCTTTTTGTGTTTATCTTTTTCTTAATTGCCTGTCAAATTACCTGCTTAATTGTTGAAAAAGGCTTTTCATGAAGTTAAATTTGAGTTAAAGGAATTTTACCTATCTTTCACTGGTTTACTGTTTTTAAGGGTTTTACTGCTTCAATATAGCATGCCTTGTGCCTTACGTGATTTCCTGCTTTCAGTCTTTATTTATGATTATTACACACTGAGTTGGAGTACTCACTTTACTCCCTGCACCCCGTGTGTAGATTCAGGTGCATCTGGTCCCGCTCCCGAGTGCTGATCAGTTCCAACTCAGGCAGATATGAGGAGTCTCTATGTAGCTGTCGGCGTTTGCATCCCGAAGCTCTTCCCTATTTTATTTCTTCATGTTCTTAGTTTTTGTATTAAACCTTGTAGTTCCTCTGAGTATTCCAGATTGTTTAGATGCTCATGACTAGTGACACCCTGTTATCGGGCTGTGTTTGGGTTGTATTCCGCAAATTATGCTATTATCTGTTAACTTTGAATTATATTATCATGCTTTAGATTAATTTCTTATGGCTTAGCTGTTAATAATTGAAAATGGGAAGTGTCGGCAGGCCTTGTCTTAACGAGAGACGCCATAACGACCGGGTCCGGGTTTAGGGTCGTGACATTCCGCTGCATAACAAGGTGCACATAATTTGTTGTTTTGTCTCCTTAATTCTATTAACAATAATATCAAGAGCCTTTGAAGTGTGTTCTATTGATATGAATACACGATAGATTTAAATTAGTGTCAATTTTGTATTGATTAACAGAGAGTTCCAATATGTTTGTTTTTTGTGCGATAATCTGTCCTTAATGTACTAAAAGATTCAAATTATCTCATGACTTAAATTTTGGGATAAAGAATAGCAGGAGTTATGTAGTAGTCCTATATACATTGGAATATTGACTATTAAGGGGAACTGCTGGGTCCATTCCAAAATAGATTAAATATATGGCATGCTATATTATTTTCTTGTTGTACATCATTTTGTACTTTACTGCAGTCAATAATACTTTTGCCCATAGTTGTGTTCCTTAATTTGGTTGAGAGTTCCTCTCTTAGTTAAATTCGACAAAGATAAATGTCACGACCCCGGTTCGCCCTCCATGAACCATCGTGACGGCACCTAGTCTCTACGACTAGGTAAGCCTAATTTGCGGAAGAAAAACCAAAATTTGCAGAAGTAAAACAATTTAAAATAGAAATAAAGTAGTGACAGTGTTTAAATGTTCCACTCGGCTTACATCATGTTAACTCTCAATACCAATACATAAATCCAAGACCCGGAAGCCCACGAATCACAAGCTAAGATCAATACTACATAGCTCTAACTGCGGAATGTCTAATAAGAACAGAAAAAATACAGAAGGGCTAAATACTAAAAGCAGGAATAGAATCTACACAGGATAATAAGAGTACAATAGCGGAAACAGAGATGAAGGCAAATTACAAGGAAGTACCACTCATAACAAGGATGATAACTGGGGATCTCTTGGTATCCCGAGGATCTCTTGGTATCCTCAATATATGCTAGGGATCTCTTGGTATCCCGAGGATCTCTTGGTATCCTCAATATATGCTAGGGATCTCTCGGTATCCTGAGGATCTCTTGGTATCCTCAATATACGTGCCAGGGATCTCTTGGTATCCCACACCTCAGTTCAGATCATAAATATGTACATGTGATCTCCTGGGATGCCGTCCCGTAGTCCCAAAGTAAAACACACAACAGCAACACAAGAATACCTAATTAAGCTAAATTTCGTACCAAGTAAATAGTTAATTCTAGCCTAACATGCTTCACGTAATGAAATAAGGCAGTTTAAGCAAATAGTCAATTAAGTCAACTAAACGTGCTTTTCTAAACTAGCAACATGCTAAATTCACAAGTAGAATAAAACAGGAAAAAGAACTCAATTGAAATACTTAAGGAAAAATCGGATTTTCAACAATTAGCTCAAGTACGCGCTCGTCACCTCACGTATAAGGCATTTCAATTATCAAATATATCATATCCTAAGGGGAAGGTCCCCCACACAAGGTTAGACAAGCCACTTACGTCAAACCGGCTCAAAAATCAACCTGTAACCACGCTCTTGCCATAGTACTAGACTCCAAATGGCCCAAATCTATTCAATTTAATTGCATAATATAAATAACACTTCAAGTAACTGATTCTACAAGTAAATTCTAAGCTAATACGCGAAATTATGTAAAAATGACCAAAATGCCCCTCGGGCCCACGTCTCAGAATCGGGTAAAATTTATATTTTCATAAACCTTGCACTCTCAAGAGTTCAGTCATATCAAGAGTACCAAAATTGGACCTCAATTTGTCCCTCAAATCATCACTCAAAGGTCTCCAATTATACAAGCCCCAACCCCCCAATTACACCACTGATTTTCCTTAATTTTTCATGCTTAAATTGATAAAAATCACTCCAATAACGAGTTTAGGGACCAAAGACCTTACCCCAATAAACTCCTCTGAAAATCCCTCTTGAAAAGTGCTCCCCAAGCTTCTTCCCATTTTGAAAAGATGAAAAATGACTAAATTTCGTGAAGGCAAGAATTTATATGTTCTGCCCAGCGATTTCCGCATTTGCGGTCCCGCTTCTGCGGTCCCGCTTCTGCGGTCCCGCTTCTGCGGTCCCGCTTCTGCGGAGCTAAGGTCGCATCTGCGACTTTTCATTTAATGGCCAATTTCCGTGCTTGCGGTCTCCAACTCGCAGATGCGGTTCCGCTTCTTCGAAAAATCTCCCACATCTACGGAACCTGCTGACCTCCCTCAATTTCGCTTCTGCGGCCTGTTAGCTGCTTCTACGGCGCCGCACCAGCGGAACCCAAACCGCAGGTGCGGTTATGACAGAACCAACAACTGAAGTTGCAACTTAAATTCCAAAATCTTTCTGTCAACCATCTGAAATCATCCTGAGGCCTCCAGGACCTCAACCAAAGGCACCAACAAGTCCCAAATCGCTACCCAAACTTGTACCAATCCTTAAAACACCTAAAACAACATCAAAACCTCGAATTAACCATGCATTCAAGCCTAAGAACTCCAAAATTCTCAAAATACGCTTTCGATCAAAAGTCTATCAGATCTTGTCCGAATGACCTAAAATTTTGCACATATGTCACATTCAACACTACGGAACTATTCCAACTTCCGGAATTCCATTCCGACCCTCGGATCAAAATCTCATTATCGGACCGGAACTTCAAAAATTCAACTTTCGACATTTCAAGCCTAATTCAGTTACAGACCTTCAAAACACAATCCGAATATGCCCCTAAGCCTGAAATCGCCTAACGGAGCTAACAGAACCATCAGATTTCCATTCCGAGGCCGTCTTCACACTGTTCCAAATACAGTCAACTTTACAACACTTAAGCTCTCATTTAGGGACTAAGTGTCCCAAAACTCTCTGAAACTCGACACCGAACATCCCGACAAATTAACATAGCAGAATTAAACTTGGGGAAAGCAGTTAATAGGGGATCGGGGAATTAATTCTTAAGACGACTGACCGGGTCATCACATCCTCCTACACTTAAACATTCGTTCGTCCTCGAACGAGCATAAAGACATACCTGAAGTAGTGAAAAGATGAGGTTAACGACTGCGCATATCCTGCTCGGTCTCCCAGGTCGCCTCCTGACCGGCTGACCCCGCCACTGAACCTTCATGGATGCAATGTTCTTTGACCTCAACTTTTTAACCTGCCTGTCCAATATTGCCATTGGATCCTCAACATAGGTTAGATCCTTGTCCAACTGGACTGAACTGAAATCCAACACGTGTGACAGGTCACTGTGATACCTCCGGAGAATCGAAACATGAAATACCGGATGAACTCCTGCCAAGCTGGGAGGTAAGGCAAGCTCATAAGCAAACTCCCCAACATGCCTCAATATCTCAAAAGGGCCAATAAATCTCGGATTCAACTTTCCTCTCTTCCCAAATCTCATAACGCCCTTCATAGGCAAAACCCGAACACATCCTGAACTAAGTCTGTGCCCAATAATCTGGCCTCACCCGGCTCAAACCAACCCACCGGGGATCTACACCGTCTCTCATATAAAGCCTCATACGGTGCCATCTGAATGCTGGACTGATAGATGTTGTTATAAGCAAACTCCGCCAATGGCAAGAACTGATCCCAAGACCCTCAAAACTCAATCACATATGCACGGAGCATATCCGCAAGAATCTGAATAGTGCGCTCGGACTGTCCATCCGTTTGAGGGTGAAATGCTGTACTCAACTCCACCCGAGTAACCAACTCATGTTGAATGGCCCTCCAAAACCGTGATGCGAACTGAGTAACTCTATCTGAAATGATAGACACTGGAATACCATGCAGTCGAACAATCTACCGGATATAAATCGCCGCCAACCGCTCTGAGGAATAAGTAGTACACACAGGAATAAAGTGAGCGGACTTGGTCAGCCGATCTACAATCACCCAAATAACATCTAACTTTCTCAAAGTCCGTGGGAGCCCAACTACAAAGTCCATGGTGATCCGCTCCCACTTCCACTCCGGAATCTCTATCTACTAAAGTAACCCACCTGGTATCTAGTGCTCATACTTCACCTTCTGATAGTTAAGGCACCGAGTTACGAATCCAACTATATCTTTCTTCATCCGCCTCCACCAATAGTGTTGTCTCAAATCCTGATACATCTTCTTGGCACCCGGATGAATGGAATACCATGAGCTATGGGCCTCCTCCAGAATCAACTCCCGAAGCCCATCAACATTGGGTACACAAATCCGACCCTACATCCTTAATACCCCATCATCACCAATAGTCACATCTCTGGCATCACCGTGCTGAACCTTGTCCTTGAGGACAAGCAAATGAGGGTCATCATACTGCCGCTCCCTGATAGAACCCGATTAGGCTCCGAAAAACCACGCAAGCTAGAACCCGACTAGGCTCCGAAATATCCAATCTCACAAACTGGCTGGCTGAGGCCTGAATATCCATCGCCATAGGCCTCTCCGATGCTGGTAAATAAGCCAAACTCCGAAAACTCTCCGCCCGACGACTCAAAGCATCGGCCGCCACATTGGCCTTATCTAGGTGATACAAAATAGTGATGTCATAGTCCTTCAGCAACTCTAACCACTTCCTATGGCGCAAATTTAGATCCTTTTGCTTGAACAGGTGATGCAAGCTCTGATGGTCAGCATAAATCTCACAAGGCACACCGTATAAGTAATGGCGCCAAATCTTCAGAGTGTGAACAATGGCAGCTAACTCAAGGTCGTGAACAAGGTAGTTCTTCTCATGTATCTTCAATTGTCTAGATGCATATGCAATCACCCTACCGTCTTGCATCAACACCGCTTCAAGTCCAACCCTCGAGGCATCACAATAGACCGTATAAGACCCCAAACCTGTAGGCAATATCAAAATTGGAGCTGTGGTCAAAGCTATCTTGAGCTTCTGAAAACTCGCCTCACACTCCTCTATCCACTAGAACGGAGCACCCTTCTGGGTCAACCTGGTCATGGGGGCTGCAATCGATGAAAACCCCTCCACAAAACGACGGTAATAACCCGCCAAAACAAGGAAACTGCGGATCTTTGTAGCTGAGGATGGTCTGGGCCAACTCTACACGACCTCTATTTTCTTCGGATCCACCTGAATGCCCTCACTCAATACCACTTGGCCTAAGAATGCCACTGAATCCAACCAAAACTCATATTTCGAGAACTTAGCATATAACTTCTTCTCTCTCAGAGTCTGAAGCACAGTCCTCAGGTGCTGCTTATGATCTTCCCGACTCCGGGAAGACACCCGAATATCATCAATAAAGACAATGATGAATGAGTCAAGATACGTCCAGAACACACTGTGAATCAAATGCATAAAAACTACTGGACATTGGTCATCCCAAATGACATAACAAGGAACACATAATGACCATACCGAGTCCTGAAAGCAGTCTTCGAGATATCTGGCTCCCGAATCTTCAACTGATGGTAACCTGAGCACAAATCAATCTTAGAAAACACCCATGCGCCCTGAAGCTGGTCAAACAGATCATCAATACAAGGCAAAGGATAACTGTTCTTAACTATCACTTTGTTCAACTAGCGATAATCAATACACATACGCAGAGAACCATCCTTTTTCTTCACAAACAAGACAGGAGCACCCCAAGGTGATACAATAGGCCGAATAAAACCCTTATCAAGAAATTCCTGTAACTGATCCTTCAACTCCTTCTACTCAAAAGGAGCCATATGATACGGAGGAATAGAAATGGGCTGAGTGCCCGCCACAGATCGATGCCAAAATCAATATCTCTATCAGGCAGCAAGCCTAGAAGATCAGCTGGAAACACATCGAGAAAATCCCGTACTACTGGGACTGAATCAATTGAAAGGGTATCAATACTGACATCTCTCACATAAGCTAAGTACGCGTCACAACCCTTCTCAACCATACACTGAGCTTTAAGAAAAGAAATAACTCTATTGGGAGTGCGATCTAAAGTACCCCTTCACTCAACATGCGGTACACCTGGCATAGCCAGTGTCACGGTTTTGGCATGACAATCAAGAATAGCATAATGGGGCGACAACCAGTCCATGACCAAGGTAATATCAAAATATACCATGCTGAGCAACAATAAATCGGCTCTGGTCTCAAAACCACTAAGAGCAACCAAACACGAACGATAAACGCGGTCTACAATAAGAGAATCTCCCACAGGAGTAGAAACATAAACATGGGAACTCAAAGAATCCAGAGATACACCCAAATGCAGAGCAAAATAAGAATACATATAAGAGTAAGTAGAGCCTGGATCGAATAGAACCGATGCATCTCTGTGGTAAACTAATATAATACATGTGATGACAGAATCGGAGGCAACAACCTTGGTACGGGAAGGAAGGGCATAGTATCTGGCTTGGGCTCCCCCTCTAGGCGACCTCTATCTCCTCGACCTCCACCTCTAGCTGGCTGAGTAGGTTTGGTAGCAACTGGAGCTGTAATCATAGCTAGAGAACTCTGCGAGGCAAGCTGTAGCTGAGAAGTCTGTGGAAGTGGACTCTTCCTGAGTGTAGGGCAATCCCTCACCACGTGGCATGTGTCACCACACTCAAAACAAGCTCTGGGAGGACGTGGTAGCTGTGACTAGCTCAGACCAGGTCTGCTGGACTGACATCTAAAAGCACCCCACGCAGGAGGCACGCTATAAACGAGAGGTGCATAATAAGGCTCTTGAGGCCTAGGAGGAGCTAGAGCACTACTGGCTGCTGGAAGAGCTGAATGAACAGGACGACTCATATAACCCCTACCATGATGACCTGCAGCTGGGGTTTGGACACCAGAATAATGGCCTGACTCTCGAGACCTCTTGGCCTTCCTCTCCTCTCTCTCCCTAGCATGCATACCCTCAATCCTCCTAGAAATATTCACCACCTGCTGATAAGAAATATCCATCTCCAACTCACGAGCCATGCTAGACCTGATGCTGGGAATAAGGCCCACAATAAACCGGCGAACTCTCTCGCGAACAGTAGAAACCAAGGCTGGTGCATGCCTAGTCAAACTAGTGTAACAGACAGCATACTATGAGACAGTCATAACACCCTGGTGTAAATGCTCAAACTATGCACGCCATGCGTCCCTGAGGCTTTGAGGAATATACTCTCTCAGGAACAGATCTGAAAACTGAGTCCAAGTCAGTAAAACAGCCTCATCCGGATTATCTAACTCATAGGTGTGCCACCACTCATAGGCGGCTCCTCGAAGATGGAAGGTATTGAAGGAAACCTCGCTCGATCCTAATATACCCATGGTATGGAGAATGCGGTAACTCTCATCTAGAAATCCTAGAGCATCTTCCAATGCTAGACCACATAATACAGGAGGCTTGTACTTCTTGAACCTTTTAAGCCTCAGCTGCTCCTCCTCGAAAGCCCAACCCCTATCCTCGGGTTTAACTGGTACTACAGGCGGTACAGGAATAATCTCAGGGACCTGCTCAACATGCACTCGCTGCTCAAGAGTGCGAGCGGTAGGAGTCTGTGCTCTTCCCTCGGCCTAAGATGTAGCTGCATCAAGGGGAAGCAACCCTGCCTGAGCCAATGTGTACATGCTCATGAAGTGCGCCAAAGTCTCCTGAAGGGCTGGAGTAGTAGTAGCAGTAGGCGTATTAGGTGCCTAGACTTCGGCTGGAACTGCGGGTGGTACCTCGGCAGCAGCTCGCGCAGGTGCTCTGGCTGCACCACGTGCACGTTCTCGGCCTCTACCCCGACCCCAGCCTCTAACGGCTGCAGTAGGGGGCGCGGGTGCCTGATCATCTCGGGTAGCGTGTGTCCTCACCATCTGTGAGAGAATAAAAGACAGAAATTTAGAATTGTGATGTCAAAATATCGCACGACAAGGAATCAAATGAAGTGGAAATTTTCCTAACAATTACATAGCCTCTCGTAGATAAGTACAGACATTTCCGTACCGATCATCGAGAATCTAATAAACCGGCTTGTGATCCATGACTACTATGAACCTAGAGCTCTGATACCAACTTGTCATGACCCCAGTTCGCCCTTCGTGAACCATCGTGACAACACCTAGTCTCTACGACTAGGTAAGCCTAATTTGCCGAAGAAAAACCAAATTTTGCGGAAGTAAAACAATTTAAAACAGAAATAAAGTAGTGACAGTGTTTAAATGTGCCACTCGGCTTACACCATGTTTAACTCTCAATACCAATACATAAATCCAAGACCCGGAAACCAACGAATCACAAGCTAAGATCAATACTACATAGCTCTAACTGCGGAATGTCTAATAAGAACAGAAAAAATATAGAAGCACTAAATACTAAAAGCAGGAATAGAAAGGGACTTATTGGTATACGGACGTGGCAGATATACCTCGAAATTTTTAGAGTAGTCGCCTTCTCAAGGATGATAGTCCTGAATAGCGGTACCTGGATCTGCACATGAAAAACATTCGCAGAAGAGGCATGAGTACACCACACCGGTACTCAGTAAGTGCCAAGCCTAACCTCCGTTGGGTGGTGACGAGGAAGGTCAGGGCCCTACTGAGATTAACTAAATATAAAGATGATAGGATAAGATAAACAGCACAATTGAAAATCTACAGTAAGAATCTATACAGGATAATAAGAGTACAATAACGGAAACAGAGATGAAGGCAAACCACAAGGAGGTACCACTCATAACAAGGATGATAACCGGGGATCTCTTGGTTTCCTCAATATATGCTGGGGATCTCTTGGTATCTCGAGGATCTCTTGGTATCCTCAATATATGCTAGGGATCTCTTGGTATCCTAAGGATCTCTTGGTATCCTCAATATACGTGCCAGGGATCTCATGGTATCCCGAACATTAGTTCAGATCATAAATATGTTCAAGGGATCTCCCGGGATGCCGTCCCGTAGTCCCAAAGTAAAAACACACAGCAACAACACAAGAATACCCAATTAAGCTAAAATTTGGTACCAAGTAAACAATTAATTCTAGCCTAACATGCTTCACGTAATATAATTAAGGAAGTTTAAGAAAATATTCAATTAAGTCAACTAAACGTGCTTTTCTAAACCAGCAACATGCTAAATTCACAAGTAGAATAAAACAGGAAAAAGAACTCAATTGAAATACTTATCGTCAGCTGCTGAGGTATCGATTTAGACCCGTCAAAAATCAAAGCTACCCAGGACTTGCCACCACCAAAGAATAAGAAAGATGTGATGAGTTTTCTAGGGTGCCTCAATTATATCAGCCGCTTTATAGCACAATCAATGGTGATATGTGAGACAATCTTCAGAATGTTGAGGAAAGATGCTGCAACAAGCTAGACTGAAGAATGCCAGAAAGTCTTCGACAAAATCAAGGAGTATTTATCTAAACTGCCTATGTTGGTCCCACTAGAACCAGAAAGACCTCTACTGCTTTGTTTGTCTGTGTTAAATGGGGCCTTTGGTTGCGTTCTAGGACAACATGATGAAACTGGAAGGAAGAAGCACGCGATATATTTTCTGAGCAAGAAGTTCATGCCTTACGAAGCCCGATACTCTTTGTTGGAATGCACCTGCTGTGCTTTGACATGGATAGCCCAGATGTTGAGACATTATTTTTGTGCGTACACTACATATCTCATATCAATGATGGATCAACTAAAATAGAAACCCATGCCTACGGGTAAGTTAGCAAAGTGGCAGATATTGCTGAGTGAGTTTGACATCGTCTATGTAACTCAGAAGGCAGTCAAAGGGCAAGCATTGGCGGATCACTTGACAGAAAATCCCGTTGTCACGACCCCAAACCACCCCGGTCGTGATGACACCTATCACAGTAATAGGCAAGCCACATTAGCACAAATAACATAAAGGTCTTTTGTAAATTCATTTCCAAATTAGTTGTGAACACAAGTCTTGCATTTAATTTATCAAAATACGCGGAAGAAAACAGGTATGCAAATACATCCACACCACCCGATCCTGGTATCACTAGTCATGAGCTACTAAGATAATATCTAGTATTGTCTACTCAATACAAGAAGAAAAGGCTGAAATAAATAACATTAAGGATAGGAAGGAGAAAGGAAGGGCTGCGAACGCCGTGCAGCTACCTTGCTATCTCCGAAAATACTCAAAAGCTGCTGAAGGCTCTCACTTTGATGCTCTGGCACCTGAATCTGCACACAAGCTGCAGGGAGTAACGTGAGTACGCCAAATCAGTAAGTAACCAAAGTAAATAAAGTCTGAGTGAAGTGACAAACATTTAAATCATATACATAATCTAACATAACATCTCAATGGAAATATCAAAGTCAAATCTGTGGTTCAATTTCCAAACAACTCGTAAAACTTTAGTTTTAATGAAAGTTATTTTAAAATATTTGTTCAACACCTTTTCAATAGAAGCTCAGTATAAAGGAGAGTGAAAACAATAATTTCATAAACAATCCCCTCGGACTAAGCATCACTCATAAATATATAGCCCCTCGGGCAGCCTCTTAGTCACTCGTGACTCAGCTCTCGTCAAGCAACACTCTCACTCAACACTCCCGCTCAATAGATATCTCATAATAATAACCGCTGCGGCATGCAGCCCGCTCCATAATATATAGTCGACTGCGCTCACTAGGGGTATGCAGACTCCGGAGGGGCTCCTACAGCCCAAGCGCTATATCGCTGCAGCGTGCAGCCCAAACCAACATCTCTGTTATATATATATATATATATATATATATATATATATATAATCCTCACCATCCGGCCCTTGACCCTCTTTGTCATCAACCTCACAGCCACTCGGGCATTTCAGTGAAAAATTAGGGAAACTCAGCCCAAACAACTTTCAAATATTTAAAACAGAGTAATGAACTAAATCAAAAGTAAACATGTAAAAATCATAACTGAGGATATGCTTTTGAATCAAAATAGTGTGAGGAAAATTGTAAAATACCTAGAGGGTCCAAAACAGTTCGGCACAATGCCCCAAACATGACATTCAACCCAAATTGATAGGCTCATTTCTAAAACACATAGATAACACACAGAGTTCATCAAAATAGACAATTCCACAGTTGTCACGGGACGAACCAAGGCACAATCCCTATGGGTGAATGCCCATATGTCCTTCGTCTAACATGTGCGTCACCTCATTTACCAAAACAGTACGACCCTCAAGTCCAGATTTACAATCGTTACTTACCTCGAATTGGATGAAAATCTACTCCGCGATGACTTTTCCACTCGATTCGGCCTCAAATCGCCCCGAATCTATCCAAAATCAGAATCATAACATCAATATAAGCTAAAGGAACAACACACACGTGAAAATAATCAAATTACATCAACAATCCCGAAATTGGTAAAACCCAACCCCCGGGTCCACATCTTAGAATCTGATAAAAATTAAGTCAGTAGAATCTTTATCCTCCCACGGGTCCATACATACCAACAACATCAAAATCGGACCTCAATGGCCCCTCAAATCCCCAATTTAAACTATACAATTTCAAGCCCTAATTCCCTATTTTTAACCCTTAAATTCCACTAATTTCATGTCTAATTAGTTAGAAATCACCATAAAATTGAGTATTGAGTTGAAAAACCCTATTTCCAAGCGTTACCCATTGAATCCCTCTTCAAATCCTCTAAAAAAGCTCCAAGCCTGTCTCAAAAATGGTGGAAATGGGCAAATATTCGCGAAGGGAAGCTTATATACTTTCTGACCCAGGGATTCTGCACCTGCGGTCCTTTTGTCACTCCTGCGGTACCGCTTCTGCGGTCTAACCAACCGCATATGCGGTTTTCACTTATTTCCCTTAAACCGCAACTGCGCCTCCCTACCCGCACATGCGGTCTCGCAGGTGTGTTTCATCTTCCGCACATGCGGCTTCTGTCCTTCTCACTTATGGCCGCATATGCGGCTACTCCAGTACTTCTGCAGTCTCACACCTATGGCCCCCAATCTACATATGCGGATATCACAGGTGCAGCAACTGAAGCTGCTAAATTTCAAAACCAAACTTTCTGAAAATCTTCTGAATTCATCCCGAGGCCCCCAGGACCTCAACCAAAAATACAAACAAGTCACATATCATCATTCAAACTCATACCAACCCTTGGAACACTCAAAACAACATAGACACATCAAAACACCCTCGGATTCAAACCTAAGGATTCCAAAACTTCCGAATTCTGCAAACAATCAAAAAGCCTATCAAACTTTATCCGAAAGACATAAAATTTTGCACACATATAACAAATTACATAGCGGACCTACTCCAATTTCTGGAATTCCATTCCGATCCCAATATTAAAATTTTCACTACCAACCGGAAAATGCCAAAATTTCAATTTCGCCAATCCAAGCCTAAATCTACCACAAACCTCCAAATTACATTCCGATCACACTCCTAAGTCCCAAATCACTAACGAATCTATTCGAACCATAAAAACCAAATTCCGAGATCATTTACCCACAAGTCAACTTTCCAATCAACTTTTCCAACGAAATGACCAACTTAAGAGACTAAGTGTCTCATATCACTCCAACACTACTCCAAACCCGAACCAACTAACACGATATGATAAAATGTAGCTGAACAACACATAAAGAAGCAGAAATGGGAAAAACACGGCTGAAACTCATGAAACGACTGGCCGGATCGTTACATCCTCCCCCTCAAATACAAATGTTCATCCTCAAACAAGTCAAGAAACATACCTGAAGCCTCAAATAGGTGAGGATATCTGATCTGCATATCCCGCTCGGTCTCCTATAGCCTCCTCCATGGGCCGACCTCTCTACTGCACTTTTATTAAAGCTATATCCTTTGATCTCAACTTTCAAACCTGATGCCCCATAATAGCCACTGGCTCTACATCATAAGTTAAATCACCGTCTAACTGAACAATGCTAAAATCCAAAACATGAGACAAATCGCCAATATACTTCCGGAGCATAGAAACATGGAATACCGGATGCACACTCAACAAGCTAGGTGGTAAAGCCAGCTCATAAGCCACCTCCCCAATCCTCTGAAGTACCTCAAAATGCCCAATGAACCGGGGACTCAATTTACCCTTCTACCCAAATCTCATAACACCCTTCACGGGTGAAACTTTCCGTAGAACCGTTTCCCCAACCATGTATGACACATCACGAACCTTCCTATCAGCTTTACTCTTCAGTCTCAATTGCGCTGAACGAAGCCGCTCTTGAATCACTTTCGCCTTGTCTAAGGCATCCTGCACCAAGTTTGTACCTAAAAGCCTAGCCTCACCCAACTCAAACCAACCAACTGGAGATCTACACCGTCTCCCATATAAAGCCTCATATAGAGCCATCAGAATACTCAACTGATAGATGTTGTTATATGCAAACTCCACAAGCGGTACAAACTGATCCCAAGAACCCCTAAAATCAATAACACAAGCACGTAATATGTCCTCCAATATCTAAATAGTATGCTCGAACTGCCCATCCGTCTGAGGGTGAAAAGTTGTGCTCAACTCAACCTGAGTACCCAACTCTTGCTGCACGGCTCTCCAAAACTGCGAAGTAAACTGAGTACCTCTGTCTGAAATGATGGAAGCTGGAAAGCCATGCAGGCGAACAATCTCTCAGATGTAAATCTCTGCTAACCGCTCTGAAGAATACGTAGTACACATAGGAATGAAATGCGCGGACTTGGTGAGCCGATCCACAATCACCCAAATAACATCAAACTTTCTCAAAGTTCGTGGGAGCCCAAGTACAAAGTCCATGGTGATCCGCTCCCACTTCCACTTTCGAATATCTAACCGTTGAAGCAAGCCACCCGGTCTTTGATGCTCATATTTTACCTGCTGACAATTGAGACACCGAACTACAAATCCCATAATATCCTTCTTCATTCTCCTCCACCATTAATGCTGTCTCAAATCCTGATACATCTTCGCGGGACCCAGATGGATGGAATACCGCGAGCTATGAGCCTCCTCTAGAATCAACTCCCGAAGTCCATCTACATTAGGCACACATATTTGGCCCTGTATCCTCAATACCCCATCATCACCAACAGACATATATCTGGCATCGACGTGCTGAAATCTATCCTTGAGGACAAGAAAATAAGGATCATCATATTGGCGCTCTCTGTTGTGATCAAACAAGGAAGACCGAGAAACCACACAAGCTAAGACCCGACTGGGCTCTGAAATATCCAACCTCACGCACCGATTGGACAAGGCCTGAACATTAACTGCAAGAGGTCTCTTCCCAGCAAGAATATACGCCAAACTACCCATACTCACCGCCTTCCTACTCAAAGCATCGGCCACTACATTGGCCTTCCCCGAATGATACAAGATAGTGATATCATAGTCCTTTAGTAGCTCTAACCATCTCCGCTGCCTCAAATTAAGATCCTTCTACTTGAACAAGTGGTGGAGGCTACGATGATCAATAAACACCTCACAAGACACACCATACAGGTAATGGCTCCAAATCGTCAATGCGTGAACAATGGCAGCCAACTCTAGATCATGAACAGGGTAGTTCTTCTCATGGGGCTTCAACTGACGAGAAGCATAAGCAATCACTCTACCCTACTGCATAAACACACACCCAATACCAACTCTCGAAGCATCACAATACATTGTATATGAACCTGAAGCTGAAGGCAAGACTAACACTAGAGCTTTGGTCAAGGCAGTCTTGAGCTTTTGAAAGCTCGCCTCACACTCATTCGACCACCTGAATAAAGAACCATTTTGAGTCAATTTGGTCAAGGGTGATGCAATAGATGAAAATCCCTGAACGAACCGATGGTAATAACTCGCCAACCCAAGAAAGCTGCGAATCTTTGTGGCTGAGGATGGTCTAGGCCAACTCTAAACTGCCTCTATCTTCTTCGGATCAACCTGTATACCGTCGCTGGACACCACGTGCCCTAAGAAAGCCGCTAAACTAAGCCAAAACTCACACTTGGAGAAGTTTGCATAAAGCTTCTCCTCCCTCAACCGCTGCAATAACACTATCAAATTCTCTGCGTGGTCCTCCTGACTAAGCGAGTACACCAGAATATCATCAATGAATACAATGATAAACAAGTCGAGATAAGGCCGAAACACGCTGTTCATCAAATGCATGAACACTGCTAGGGCATTGGTCAGTCCAAAAGACATCACAAGGAACTCATAATGACCATATCGAGTCCTGAAAGCTATCTTAAGAAAATCTGAGTCCCTGACCTTCGACTGGTGGTACCCTGACCGGAGATCAATCTTAGAGAACACCCTCACTCCCTGAAGCTGGTCAAATAAATCATCAATAGGAGGCAAAAGATACTTGTTCTTGATTATAACTTTGTTCAACTGTCTGTAATCAATGCACATCCTCATTGTGCCATCCTTCTTCTTCACAAACAGAACAAGCGCACCCAAGGAGACACACTAGGCCGAATAAACCCCTTATCAAGGAGTTCCTGAAGCTACTCCTTCAACTCCTTCAACTTCGTCAGTTCCATACAATACAGTGGAATAGAAATGGGTTGAGTGCCCGGCACCAGATCAATACCAAAATCAATATCCCTGTCCGGGGGCATACCGGGTAGGTATGCAGGAAACACATCAGGAAAGTACCTCACCACTAGAACAGAATCAATACTAGGCATCTCTTCACTGACATCTCTCACAAATCCTAAGTATGAAAGACAACCTTACCCAACCATACGCTGGGCCTTCAAAAACGAAATCACCCTACTAGGGATAAAATTAGTCGAACCTTGCCACTCAATCTGTGGCACACCTGGCATAGCTGACATCACTATCTTAGCATGATAGTCCAATATAGCCCGACACAGAGATAGACAATCCATGCCTAATATCACATTAAAGTCCACCATACTCACTAACAAAAGGTGCACTCAGGTATCCAGACCCGCAATAGTCACCACACAAGACCGATATATGCAGTCCACAATAATAGTATCGTCCACTAGAGTAGATACATGAATAGAGGAAATAAGAGACTCACATGACGTATCCAAATAACAAGCAAAATACGATGACACGTATAAAAATGTGGAACCAGGATCAAATAACACATAGGCATCTCTATGGCAAACTGAGACAATAGCTGTAATCACCGTATCTGAAGCAATGATGTTTGGTCTGGCTGGGAGGGCATAGGAACGGGCCTGACCACCACCTTATCAGCCTCCCCCTCTAGGGAAACCCCTAGTTGACTGACCCTCATCCCTAGTTGCCTGGGTGGGTGGTGAAGTAACTGGAGCTGAAGTCGAGAGCTGACTCATCTACTGAGATGGACCCTCAAGAAGACGAGGACACTGCCTCCTCATATGTCCAAACTCTTTGCACTTATAACAACTCCCTGGTATGGGGAACAGTGACTGAAGGGAACTCCTTGCACCGGAATGACCAGTAGAAGGACCTGGCATGGAAGAGCCCTGAAATGATGTAGCATGGGACGAACTCTGGGCTGCTAGGGCACTAAGTAATGAATGGCCCTAATGAGAACTGTGAGAACCATGGCCCGATGATGCCCCACGATTAACTGGGTGGGCTGACTGAGCATGCCTGAACGGGCAGCCTCTACCATGCTGAAACTGACCTCTCGAAGGAATACCACCAAAACTACCAGATCCCCGAGGCCTCTTGGCCTCTATCTCATCTCGCTCCTGGCGATGAACTGTCTCAATCTTGCGGGCAATGTCAACAACCTCCTCAAAAGTAGCACCTGACTCCCTTTATCTAGTAATAAGAATCTAAAGCTGCTATGTGAGGCCATCAACGAACCTCCTGATCCTCTCTCTATCTGTAGGAACCAGCCAAACAACATGACGAGTTAACTCTGAGAACCTCATCTCATACTACGTCACAGGCATATCACCCTGACGTAACTACTCGAACTGCCTATGCAGCTCCTCCCTACGAGACTATGGCATATACTTCTCCAAAAAGAGAATGGAGAACTACTTCTAGGTAAGGGGCTCTACACCAATGGGCCTACATCTCTCATAAGCCTCTCACCAAGTGAAGGAAGCTCAAGAAAACTAAAAAGTAGTAAAGTCTACCCCGCTGGTCTCCAGATTACTCGTTGTATGAAGAATCCTCTAACACTTGTCCAAGAAACCCTAGGCATCCTCACCCTCTGCACCACTAAAAGTTGGAGGCTGAAAACTACCAAACCTCTCCAATCGATGTTGCTCGTCCTTAGGCATAACTGGTACTACAAAGTCTTGAGCAAGTGCAACCGGCTGGGCTGGTGGTGCCTCCGGTGTATGCAATCCTTGAACAACCTCTTTAGGTGTGTAGGCGGTAGGAGTCTGAGTGCCTCCCCCGTCCTAAGAAGTGGCTGTTATAGTAGAAACTACGACTGCCTAAGCAAGACTAGTGCATACGATCAAGATCTGAGCCAAGGTCTCCTAAAGACCCGGAATAACAATAGGCACAACGGGGGCCTGAGCTGGCCCCACTGGAGGATCCCCCACTGGAATCTGATCATGAACCGGGGCAGCTGGTGGATCTGATAATTAACTGGGACAGCTGGTGGATCTATAGGTGCTGCCCCATCTACTGTACGGGCTACACCTCTGCCCTTGCCACGACCTCGACCGCGACCTCGGCCTCTAGTGGCCCCAACTGGTGGTCTTCCATACTGACTAGTAGTACGTGTCCTCACCATCTGTGAGAGAATAGAATAATAGAAGTTTGGTACTAGAATTAACAGATTCGCACAGTAGGAATTTCAAGAATGTGAAGTTTTCCTAAAGGTTCTGTAGCCTCCTGAGGATAAGTGCAGACATCTCCTTACCAATCCACGAGACTCTACTAAACCGACTCATGACCCATGAGACCTATGTAACCTAGGCTCTAATACCAACTTGTTACGACTCCAAACCACCCCGGTCATGATGGCGCCTATCACAGTACTAGGCAAGCTGAATCATCACAAATAACATAATGGTCTTGTGTAAATTCATTTCCAAATTAGTTATGAACACAAGTCTTGCATTTAATTTAACAAATTACGTGGAAGAAAATAGGTACGCAAATACATCTACACCGCTCAATCCTGGTGTCACTAGTCATGAGCCACTAAGATACTGTCAAGTACTGTCTACTCAATACATGAAAAAGAATGAAATAAATAATACTAAGGATAGGAAGGAGAAAGGCAGGGATGCGAACATCGTGCATCAACCTTGGTATCTCCAGAAAGGTACAGGGAGTAATGTGATTACACCAACTCAGTAAGTAACCAAAGTAAATAAAGTCTGAGTGCACTGACGAGCATTTAAATCAAATACATAATCTAACATAAAATCTCAATGGAAATATCAAAGTCAAATATATGGTTCAATTTCCAAACAACTCATAAAACTTTAGTTTCAATGAAAGTTATTTTAAAATATTTATTCAACACCTTTTCAATAGAGGCTCAGTATAAAGGAGAGTGAAAACACTAATTTCATAAATACGCCCCTCGGACTAAGCAACACTCATATATATATATATATATATAGCCCCTCGGGCAGCCTCTCAATCACTCGCATCTCAGCTCTCGTCAATCAGCACTCTCACTCAGCACTCTCGCTCAATAGATATCTCATAATAATAACCGTTGCGGCATGCAGCCCAATCCGTAATATATAGTCGATTGCGCTCACTGGGGGTGTGCAGACTCCGGAAGGGCTTCTACAGCCCAAGCGCTATATCGCTGCGGCGTGCAGCCCGCTCCATAAAAATATCGCTGCAGCGTGCAACCCAATCCATAATATATATATATATATATATATATATATATATATATATATATATATATATATATATATATATATATATAAATCCTTAGCATCCGGCCCTTGGCCCCTCTCAGTCATCAACCTCACAGCCACTCGGGCATTTTAGTGAAAATCAGGGAAACTCATCCCAAACAACTTTCAAATATTTAAAACAGAGTAATGAACTAAATCAAAAGTAAACAGGTAAAAATCATGACTGAGGATATGCTTTCGAATCAAAACAGTGTTTGGAAAATTGTAAAATACCCCTGAGGGTCCAAAATAGTTCGGCACAAGGCCCCAAACATGGCATTCAACCCAAATTGACAGGTTCATTTCTAAAACACATAGATATCAAATAGAGTTTATCAAAATAGACAATTCCACAATTGCCATGGGACCGACCAGTTACAATCCATATGGGTGCACGCCCACATGCCTGTCACGTAGCATGTGCATCACCTCATTTACCAAAACAGTACGAAATTCTGGGGTTTCAAACCCTCAGGTCCAGATTTACAATCGTTACTTACCTCGAATCGGATGAAAATCTACTCCGCGATGCCTTTGCCACTCGATTCGGCCTCAAATCGCCCCGAATCTATCCAAAATCAGAATCATTACATCAATATATGCTAAGAGAACAAAGCACACACGAAAATAATCAAATTATATCAACAATCCCGAAATTGGTCAAACCCGACCCCCGAGCCTCCGTCTCAGAATCCGATAAAAATCACCTTACTAGATTCAAGCCTAAGGATTCCAAAGCTTCCGAAGTCCGCAAATAATCCAAAAGCCTATCAAACTTCAACCGAAAGACTTGAAATTTTGTACACACATCACAAATGACATAGAAAACCTACTCCAATTTTCGAAATTTCAAATCCGACCCCGATATCAAATTTCCACTACCAACCTGAGAACGCCCAAATTTCAATTTCGCCAATTCAAGCCTAAATCTACCACGGACCTCCAAATTAAATTTTGATCACGCTCCTATGTCCTAGTTCATCTAACGAAGCTATCCGAACCATAAAAACCAAATTCCGAGATCATTTACCCACAAGTCAACTTTCGGTTGACTTTTCCAACTAAATGGCCAACTTAAGAGACTAAGTGTCTCATATCACTCCAAAACTACTCCAAACCCTGTAACGACTCGGCTAGTCATTTTAAGAATTTATGCCCTGAACCTCTATTAACTGCTTTCCCTGTGTTTGTTTCTTCTGTTTTGATTCGTCGGGATGTTTGGTTTGAGTTTCGGAGTGTTTTGGGACACTTAGTCCCTAAATGAGAGCTTAAGGTTTAGAATTTATATCGTAGTTGGAGCAGTGTGAAGACGGACTTGGAATGGAATTTCGTCGGTTTTGTTAGCTCCGTTGAGTGATTTTGGGCTTAGGGGCATGTTCGGATTGTGTTTTGGAGGTCCGTAGCTTATTTAGGCTTGAAATACCGAAAGTTGAATTTTGAAGTTTACGGTTCGATAGTTAGATTTTGATATCATGATCAAAATGGAATTCTGGAAGTTGGAGTAGCTCCGTTGTGTTGAATGTGGCATATGTGCAAAATTTCAGGTCATTCGGACGAGGTTTGATAGGCTTTTTGATCGAAAGCGTAATTTGAGAGTTTTTATAGTTCTTAGGCTTGAATGTGATATTAAATTGGTGTTTTGATGTTTTTTGAGCATTCTGAAGGTTGTAACAAGTTTGAATGATATTTTACGATTGGTTGGAATGTTTGGTTGAGGTCCCAAGGGTCTCAATTGTGTTTCAAATGCTCAACGGACCATTTTTGGACTTGGAGAAGGATCAAATTTTTGCTGGTTTTTGTTGCAGACTTTTCTTCATCATGATCGCGAAGCTTGGATGAGGCAGAAGGGGTTTTGTTCTACGCGATCGCGGAAAGGGGAGTGCGAACGCGTAGTAATAGCAGGAGTTGAATCACGAATACGTAGGCTACGCCGCGTTCGCAAAGAGGAAGAAGTGAGGCAGTTAAGGAGTGGAATATTTCTCTTCGCGATCGCGTGCGGTCAACCGCTATCACGTAGAGCTGAGAAGTGCAACATCGCGATCGCGTAGGTTTATTTTGGGGGTCAGCAAAGTTTCTCTTCACGATCATGTGGGAGTTTCAGCGACCACGATTATTGATGCGTCTGGGCAGAAAATAAAGTTCAAAATTGAGGGTTTTGAGTTCATATCACAAAATTGAATTGGGAGCTCGGTAGGAGACAAATTTTGGAGAGATTTTCGGAGGGAGTTTTCGGGTAATGATTCTTAACTCCTTTTTGCTTATAATCCATTAATCTAATCATGAATTCATCATCTAATTTCGAATTTGGGGTGAGAAATTGGGGGGGGGGGGAATTGGAAAAGTTCTTAGACCAAAAATTCGAGTTTTGATTAGGGATTTGACATTGGATTTGGATAATTTTTGTATGGTTAGACTCGTGAGAGTATGAGAATTCTGAAAATGTAAATTTTACCTGATTCCGAGACGTGGGCTCGAGGGCATTTTGGTCATTTTACCTAATTTCACGTATTAGCTTAGAATTTATTTGTAGAATCAGTTACTTGAAGCGTTATTTACATTATGCAATTGATTTGAATAGATTTGGGCCATTTGGAGTCGAGTAATCGTGGCAAGAACATGGTTTCAAATTGATTTTGAGCCGGTTTGACGTAAGTGGCTTGTCTAACCTTGTGTGGGGGACTTCCCCTTATGTTTTGGTATTGTTGATATTTGAAATGACTTGTATGTGAGGTGACGAGTGTGTACTTGTGCTAATTGTTGAAAATCCAATTTTCACTAAGTAATTAAGATTGAGTTTCTTCCCCTGTTATTACTACTTTCAATTTAAGCCTGTTTTTTTAGCTTAGGGAAGCACGTCTAAGTGACTAAATTGCTTTATTTGCTCAAACTGCTTTACCTGAATTCTGTGAAGCATTCTAGGCTAGAATTTCTTGTTTGCCTTGATATGAAGTTGACATTTGCTGAATATTCTTCATGTTGCTGATGTGTATTTCCCTTTGGGACTACGGATGTGGGATTTCGGTAGATCCCCCCCATTGACTGTTCATTTGGGACTACGGATGTGAGATTCTGGTAGATCCCCCTACATAGTTATATGGAACTACGGGACTACACCGGGTAGATTCTCTCAGTACTAGGTATTTATATTTGGGACTACGGATCGGGATTTTTGGTAGATCCCCGTGCACTGTTAGTTGGACTACGGGACATGATCCTGGGGGATCCTTAAGATATACATGATGGACTATGGGACGGTATCCCGGGAGATCCTCTGGATAGTTGTATTTGGGACTACAAGACGGTATCCTGGAAGGTACCCCGGTTGTTATCTCTGTGTTAAGTGTACTCCTTCCTGTGATTTATTTGTTACTGTTGTAGTTGTGTTGTACCTTATATCCTGTGTTATTTTTTACTGTTGCACTTGATTTTACTATCTTATCCTATACTGTTATACCTTATATTTCATTAAACCTCAGTAGGGCCCTGACTTTCCTCGTCACTATCCGCAAGAGGTTAGGCTTGGCACTTACTAGGTATCGTTGTGGTGTACTCATGCCCTTTCTGCGCATGTTTTTCATGTGCAGATTCAGGTACTTCCACTCAAACTTATCATGCTTGAGATGAGGTGCTTGTAGAGACTCCGAGGTATATCTGCCGCATCCGCAAATCGAAGAGTCCCTTTCTACTCTCCTTTTAAGTATTAACCCTTTTGTATTTCTTTCCTTTGTTAGATATTCTGGAGTTAGCCACTTGTAGACATTCAAAAGCTTGTGTTTCATGGGATTCCGGGTTTTGGGAAATGTTGTTAGTTTTGAGAATTGCTATTGTATATGCCTAGTGGCATCTTAAACACTGCCTTATTTTACTATTTCAGTTTTTAATTATTTCTTCCGCAATTTTTGTTTATTTTTCGCATTGTTAGGCTTACCTAGTCGTAGAGACTAGGTACCGTCATGATGGTTCACGGAGGGCGAACCGGGGTCATGACAAGTTGGTATTAGAACTCTAGGTTCATAGGAGTCATAAATCACAAGCCGGTTTATTAGAGTCTCGCGGATCGGTACAATGACGTCTGCACTTATCTGCAAGAGGCTATGAAACTGTTAGGAAAATTCCACTTCATTTGATTTCCTTGTCGTGTGAGATTTTTATGTCATAACTCTAAACTTTTGTCTTCTATTCTTTCACAGATAGTGAGGACACGCGCTACTCGAAATGATCCGGCACCAGCGCCCCCTACTGCAGCCGCCAGAGGCCGGGGCTGGGGTAGAGGCTGAGGACGTGCACGTGGTGCAGCCAAAATACCCTCGTGAGTTGCTGCCGAGGTACCCCCAGCAGTTCTATCCAGAGTCCAAGCACCTAATACTCTTACCGCTACTACTACTCTAGCTCTTCAGGAGACCCTTACGTAGTTCATGAGCATGTACACCACTCTGGCTCAGGCAGGATTTCTTCCCCTTGCTGCAGCCACAACTCAGGCCGGGGGAGGAGCATATACTCCCGCCGCCCGCACTTCTGAACAGCGAGTGCATGTTGATCAGGTCCTAGAGAATATTCCTACACCGCCTGCAGTCCCAATTCAGCCCGAGGACAGGGTAGCGACTTCAGAGGATGAGCAGCGGAGGCTTGAGAGGTTCAAGAAGTATGATCCTCCTGTATTTAGTGGGTTAGCATCAGACGATGCCTTGGGATTTCTGAAGAAGTGTCACCGTATCCTCCGCCCTATGGGTATATCAAGATCGAGTGGGGTTTTTTCACTACCTTCCAGCTTTGAGGAGCCACCTATGAGTGGTGGTGCACCTATGAGTTAGACAGTCTGGATGAGGCAGCTTCACTGACTTGGACCCAGTTTTCAGATATGTTCCTGAGAGAGTTTGTTCCTCAGAGCCTTAGGGATGCATGATGCGCAGAGTTTGAGCATTTGCGCTATGGTGCTATGACTGTCTCAGAGTATGCTGTCTGTTAACCAGCTTTGCTAGACATGCCTCAGCCTTGGTTTCTACTGTTCGCAAGAGGGTTCACCGTTTTATTGAGGGGCTTTTTCCTAGCATCAGTTATAGCATGGCTCATGAGTTAGAGATGGATATTTCTTATCAGCAGGTGGTGATCATTGCTAGGAGGATAGAGGGTATGCATGCTAGGGAAAGAGAGGAGAGGGAGGCCAAGAGGTCTCGTGAGTCGGGCCATTATTCTAGTGCCTGTGTCCCAGCTGCAGGTCGCCATAGTAGGGGTTATATGAGTCACCCCGTTCATTCAGCTCTTCTAGTAGCCAGTGGTATTCTAGCTCCCCTAGGCCTCAGGAGCCTTATTATGCACCGCTAATATCTAGTCTACCTCCTGCGCGGGGTGCTTTCAGTGGTCAGTCCAGTAGACCTGGCGCGAGCCAGTCATAACCACCACATCCTCCCAGAGCTTGTTTTGAGTGTGGTGACACATGTCATATGGTGAGGGATTACCCCAGACTTAGGAGGGGTGCACCTCCATAGACTTCTCAACCACAGCGTGCCCCGCAGAGTTCTCAGGCTATGGTTACAGCTGTAGTTTCCACCCCACCTGCTTTTCCAGCTAGAGATGGAGGTCGGGGAGGTAGAGGTCGCCCTAGAGGGGGAGGCCAGGCCCGATACTATGCCCTTCCTGCCTGTACCAAGGTTTTTGCCTCTGATTTTGTCATCACAGGTATTGTCCTGGCTTGTTATAGGGATGCATCGGTTATATTCGATTTAGGTTCCACTTATTCTTATGTGTCTTCTTATTTTGATCCGCATTTGGGTATACCTCGGGATTCTTTGAGTTCCCTTATTTATATTTCTACTAATATGGGAGATTCTCTTGTTGTGGACCGCGTTTATCGGTCGTGTTTGGTTGCTCTTAGTGGTTTTGAGACCAGAGCCGATTTATTGTTGCTCAGTATGGTAGATTTTGATATTATCTTAGGCATGGACTGGTTGTCGCCCCATTATGCTATTCTTGATTGTCATGCCAAAACCATGACGTTGTCTATGCTAGGTATACTGCATGTTGAGTGGAGGGTGCTTTAGATCACACTCCCAGTAGAGTTATTTCTTTCCTTAAGGCTCAGTGTATGGCTAGAAAGGATGTGACGCATATATAGCTTATGTGATAGATGTCAGTATTGATACCCCTTCAGTTGATTCAGTCCCAGTAGTACGGGATTTTCCCGATGTGTTTCCAGCTGATCTTCCGGGCATGCCGCCCGATAGAGATATTGATTTAGGCATTGATTTATTATCGGGTACTCAGCCCATTTCTATCCCTCCGTATCGTATGGCCCCTCCTGTGTTGAAGGAGTTGAAGGATCAGATACAGGAATTGCTTGATAAGGGTTTTATTAGGCCCAGTTTATCACCTTGGGGTGCTCTTGTCTTGTTTTAAAGAAGAAAGATGGTTCTATGCGTATGTGCATTGATTATCGCCAGTTGAACAAAGTTACAGTGAAGAACCGTTATCCTTTGCCTCGTATTGATAATCTCTTTGACCAGCTTCAGGGCGCACGAGTGTTTTCTAAGATTGACTTGCGCTCAGGTTACCATCAGTTGAATATTCGGGAGCCAGATATCCCGAAGACTACTTTCAGGACTCGATATAGTCATTCCGAGTTCCTTGTTATGTCAACTATCAGTCCAGCATTCAGATGGCACCGTATGAGGCTTTATATGGTAGGCGGTGTAGATCTCGGGTGGGTTGGTTTGAACTGGGCTGACCAATGCCCCATCAGCCTTCATGTATTTGATGCACAGTGTGTTCCTACCATATTTTGACTTGTTCGTCATTGTCTTTATTGATGATATTCTGGTGTATTCCCGGAGTTGGGAAGATCATGAGCAGCACCTGAGGACAATACTCCAGACTTTTAGGGAAAAGAATTTATATGCAAAGTTCTCAAAATGTGAGTTTTGGTTGGATTCCGTGGCATTCTGAGGCCACAGAGTGTCGAGTGAGGGTATTCAGGTGGATCCGAAGAAAGTGGAGGCAGTGTAGAGTTGGCCCAGACCATCATCAACTACAGTGATCCGCAGTATTCTTGGCTTGGCGGGTTACTACCGTTATTTTGTGGAGGGGTTTTCATTGATTGCAACCCCTATGACTAGGCTGACCAGAAGGGTGCTCCGTTCTAGCTGACGAAAGAGTGTGAGGCAAGCTTTCAGAAGCTCAAGATAGCTTTGACTACAGCCCCAGTTTTGATACTGCCTATAAGTTCGGGGTCTTATACTGTCTATTGTGATGGCTCGAGGATTGGCCTTGGAGTGGTATTGATGTATAACGGTAGGGTGATTGCCTACGCATCCTAATAGTTGAAAGTACACGAGAAGAATTATCATGTCCATAACCTTGAGTTAGCTGCCATTGTTCACGCCTTGAAGATCTGGCTTCATTATTTGTACGATGTGCCTTGTGAGATTTATACTGATCATCGGAGTTTGCAGCATCTGTTCAAGAAGAAGGATCTTAATTTGCGCTAGAGGAGAAGGTTAGAGTTGCTGAAGGATTATGATATCACTATTTTGTATCACCTGAGCAAGGCCAATGTGGTGGCCGATGCTTTGAGTCGCCGGGCAGAGAGTTTGGGGAGTTTGGCTTATTTACCAGCATCGAAAAGGCCTATGTCGATGAATAATCAGGTCTTAGCCAGCCAATATGTGAGATTGGATCTTTTTGAGCCCGGTCGGGTTCTAGCTTGTGAGGTTTCTCATTCTTCATTATTTGATCGTATCAGGGAGTGTCAGTTTGATGACCCTCATTTGCTTGTCCTCAAGGACAAAGTTTAGCACGGTGATGCCAGAGATGTGACTATTGGTGATGACGGGGTATTGAGGATGCAGGGTCGGATTTGTGTACCCAATGTTGATGGGCTTCGAGAGTTAATTCTAGAGGAGGCCCATAGTTTGCGGAATTCCGTTCATCCGGGAGCCGCAATGATGCACCAGGATTTGAGGCAACACTATTGGTGGAGGCGGAAGAAGAAAGGAATACTTAGGATTGTAGCTCGGTGTCTCAATTGTCAGTAGGTAAAGTATGAGCACTAGAGATCGGGTGGGTTCCTTCAGCAGATAGAGATTTCGTAGTGGAAGTGGGAGCGGTTCACCATGGACTTTGTAGTTGGGCTCCCACGGACTTTGAGGAAGTTCGATGCCATTTGGGTGATTGTGGATCGACTGACCAAGTCCGCGCATTTCATTCCTGTGTGTACTACCTATTCTTCAGAGCATCTAGCGGAGATTTATATCCGGGAGATTGTTTGTCTGCATGGTATTCCAGATTGCCTCATTTCAGATAGAGGTATTCAGTACACATCATGATTCTGGAGGGCTGTACAACATGAGTTGGGTACTCGAGTGGAGTTGAGTACAACATTTCACCCTCAGACGGACGGACAGTCCGAGTGCACTATTTAGATTTTTGAGGACATGCTCCATGCATGTGTGATTGAGTTTGGAGGGTCTTGAGATCAGTTCTTGCCATTGGTGGAGTTTGCCTACAACAACAACTATTAGTCCAGCATTCAGATTGCACCATATGAGGCTTTATATGGTAGACGGTGTAGATCCCGGGTGGGTTGGTTTGGATTGGGTGAGCTTAGATTATTGGGCACGGACTTGGTTCAGGATGCTTTGTAGAAGGTTAAGGTGATTCAGGATAGACTCCGTACAGCTCAGTCCAGATAGAAGAGTTACGTGGACCGGAAGGTTCGTGATATTTCCTATATGGTTGGAGAGGGGTTTCTGCTTCAGGTATCGCCTATGAAGGGCGCTATGAGATTCGGGATGAAAGGGATGTTGAGTCCGAGGTTTATTGGTCCTTTTGAGATATTGCGGCGTGTTGGGGAGGTTGCTTATGAGCTTGCCTTACCTCCCAGCTTGGCAGGGGTTCATCCGGTATTTCATGTTTCGATGCTCCGGAGGTATAACGGTGATCCGTCGCATGTGTTGGATTTTAGTTCAACTCAGTTGGACAAGGATCTATCTTATGTTTAGGAGCCAGTGGCAATATTGGACCGGCAGGTTCGAAAGCTAAGGTCAAAGAGCATTGCACCAGTGAAGGTTCAGTGGCAGGGTCAGCCGGTCGTGGAGGCGACTTGGGAGACGAGCAGGATATGCGCAGCCATTACCCTCATCTTTTCACTACTTCAAGTATGTCTCTATGCTCGTTCGAGGACGAACGAATGTTTAAGTGTAGAAAGATGTAACGACCCGGCCGATCGTTTTAAGAATTTACGCCACGATCCCGTATTAACTGTTTTCCCCGTGTTTGTTTCTGCTATTTTGATTCGCCGGGATGTTTGGTTTGAGTTTCAGAGTGTTTTGGGATACTTAGTCCCTAAATGAGAGCTTAAGCTTTAGAATTTGGACCATATTCGGAGTTGTGTGAAGACAGCCTCGAAATGGAATTCCGTCGGTTCCTTAGCTCCGTTGGGTGATTTCGGGCTTAGGGGCGTGTTCAAATTGTGTTTTTGAGGTATGTAGCTTATTTAGGCTTGAAATGCCGAAAGTTGAATTTTTGAAGTTTCCGGTTCGATAGTGAGATTTTGATATCGGGGTCGAAATGGAATTCTGGAAGTTGGAGTAGCTCCGTAGTGTTGAATGTGGCATGTTTGCAAAATTTCAGGTCATTCGGACGAGGTTTGATAGACCTTTTGACCGAAAGCGTAATTTGAGAATTTTTGGAGTTCTTAGGCTTGAATCCGATGTTAAATTGGTGTTTTGATGTTGTTTTGAGCGTTCTGAAAGTTGGAACAAGTTTGAATGATGTTTTAGGATTGGTTGTCATGTTTGGTTGAGGTCCCAGGGGTCTCGGGTGTTTTTCAGATGCTCAACGGACCATTTTTGGACTTGGAGAAAGATCAGATTTTTGTTGGTTTTAGTTGCAGACTTTTCTTCATCGCGATCGCGTGAGGAGGCTCGCGATCGCGAAGGCTTGGATGAGGCAAAATGGGTTTTGTTCTGTGCGATCGCGGGAAGGGGAGTGCGAACACGTAGTAATAGTAGGAGTTGAATCGCGAATGCGTGGGCTACGCCGTGTTCGCAAAGAGGAAGAAGTAAGGCAGCTAAGGAGTGGAAGATTTTCTCTTCACGATCGTGTGAGGTCAACTGCGATCGCGTAGAACTGAGTAGTGCATATTTGTGATCGCGAAGGGTTTATCGTGTTCGTGTAGGTTTATTTTGGGGGTCAGCGAAATTGCTCTTTGCGATCACGTGGGAGTTTCTGCGATTGCGATTAAGGACGCGTCTGGGTAGAACATAAAGTTCAAAATCGAGGGTTTTGAGTTCATATCACAAAATTGAATTGGGAGCTCAGTAGGAGACGAATTTTGGAGAGAATTTTGGAGGGAGTTTGCGGGTAGTGATTCTTAACTCCTTTTTGTTTATAACCCATTAATCTAATCATGAATTCATCATCTAATTTCGGATTTGGAGTGAGAAATTGGGGATTTTTTTTTGGAAAAGTTCTTATACCAAAAATTCGAGTTTTGATTGGGGATTTGACATTGGATTTGGATAATTTTTGTCATAGCTAGACTCGCGAGATTATGAGGATTTTGAAAATGTAAATTTTACCCGATTCCGAGATGTGGGCCCGAGGGGCATTTTGGTCATTTTACCTAATTTCGTGTATTAGCTTAGAATTTGTTTGTCGAATCAGTTACTTGAAGCGTTATTTACATTATGCAATTGATTTGAATAGATTTGGGCCATTTGGAGTCGAGTACTCGTGGCAAGAGCGTGGTTTCAGATTGATTTTGAGCCAATTCGCGGTAAGTGGCTTGTCTAACCTTGTGGGGGGACTTCCCCTTAGGTTTTGGTATTGTTGATATTTGAAATGCCTTGTACGTGAGGTGACGAGTGCGTACTTGTGCTAATTGTTAAAAATCTAGTTTTCACTAAGTAATTAAGATTGAGTTTCTTCCCCTGTTATTACTACTTGCAATTTAAACCTGTTGTTAGCTTAGGGAAGCATGTCTAAGTGACTTAATTACTTTATTTGCTCAAATTACTTTACCTGAATTCTGTGCAGCATGCTAGGCTAGAATTTCTTGTTTGCCTTGATATTAAATTGACATTTGATTAATATTCTTTATGTTCCTGCTGTGTATTTACCTTTGGGACTACGGATGTAAGATTCCGGTAGATCCCCTCCCCCTCCCCCCCTTTGTCTATTTATTTGGGAATACGGATGTGAGATTTCGGTAGATCCCCCTACACAGTTACATGGAACTTCGGGACTGCGCCTGGTAGATTCCCCCAGTACTGGGTATTTATATTTCGGACTACGGATCGGGATTTCTGGTAGATCCCCACGCACTGTTAGTTGGACTACGGAACAAGATCCCTGGAGATCCTTCGGATATATATGATGGACTATGGGACGGTATCCCAGGAGATCTACTGGGTAGTTGTATTTGGGACTACAGGACGGTATCCTGGAAGGCACCCCGGTTGTTATCTCTGTGTTAAGTTGTACTCCTTCCTGTGATTTATTTGTTGTTGTGTTGTACCTTATATCCTGTGTTATTTCTTACTGTTGCACTTGATTTTACTATCTTATCCTATACTGTTATACCTTATATTTCATTAAACCTCAGTAGGGCCCTGACTTTCTTCGTCCCTACACGATCGAGGTTAGGCTTGGCACTTACTGAGTATCGCTGTGGTGTACTCATGCCCTTTCTGCGCATGTTTTTCATGTGCAGATTCAGGTACTTCCACTCAAACTTATCACGCTTGAGACGAGGCGTTTGTAGAGACTCCGAGGTATATCTGTCGCGTCCGCAGACCAAAGAGTCCCTTTCTACTCTCCTTTTAAGTATTAGCCCTTTTGTATTTCTTTCCTTTGTTAGATATTCTGGAGTTAGCCACTTGTAGACATTCAAAAGTTTATGTTTCATGGGATTCCGGGTTTTGGCAAATGTTGTTAGTTTTGAGAGTTGTTATTGTATATGCCGTGCGACATCTTAAACACTGTCTTATTTTACTATTTAGGTTTTTAATTATTTCTTCCGTATTTTTGTTTATTTTCCGCGTTAGGCTTACCTAGTCGTAGAGACTAGGTGCCGTCACAATGGTTCATGGAGGGCGAACTGGGGCCATGACAAACCCGAACCAACAAACACGATATGATAAAATGTAGCTGAACAACACATAAAGAAGCAAAAATGGGGAAAATACGACTGAAACTCATGAAACGACTGGCCGAGTTGCTATACCCATAGATGGAGAATACAAACCATTGAAAATGTATTTTCCCAACGAAGAGGTATCATTTATAGGGGAAGATATTATCGAAGCATACGATGGTTGGAGGATGTTCTTCGGCGGAGCTTCAAACATCAAAAGGGTGGGTATCGAAGCTTAGTATTAGAAACCGGTCAACACTACCCGGTAATGTTCGGCAAAAAATGCATATATTTAACCATTGGTTCCTCACATTCTAATACTTTTAATCATCTTTTGAGTATTAATTATATTATTTTATACTTAATATTATATTTTAACTATGTAAGAATAAGGCGGCTGTGAAGATAAAGAGATTTGGAGCAAAATTAAATAAAAAGCGGAAGAAAAAAAAAGAAAAATAAAATAATAAAAAGGAGGGGGGAGGGGGAAACCCTTTATGTTTTGTCCCCCAATTGGAAGAAAAAAGAATAAGGTATAAGCAAATAAAAAACGCAGCAAAGAGGAATTGCAAAATCGTCACTGCTTTCTGTGCCAGGGCCAGTGCTAGGCGTTGGTCTGGACGCTCGAAGCGAGGACTTTTTCCATTTCTTCCACAACAATGTTATTTGGTCCTAGACAGTCCCAACTCATATAAAAGGGTTTCTAAACCTATTTTAGAGGGCAAGGACGTTTTTGAGAGAAAAAGACAAGCATAGAGCCGCCGTGGAGGCCGAGTTTCATCTTTTCTTCCACCAAAACTTTGTAATTTTATATTTTTTTTGTATGATTTGTTGTTTGGCTTCCATGTCTATGTGGAGCTAAATTTCACGTTCTAGGGTTGTGGTTCTTTCATGAATATTATTATTCGAATATTGATTTTGATTTCTTGATTTGTCGTATTAGTTTATTTATTTAATCCTGCACATAATTATTTGATTGTTTGATCACCAATTGAATACTATATACGAATCCAAAATTGAACTCGAAAGTGGGAATTCTAGATTGCATATAGGACTGAGTAGAGCAAGTTCTTAAACCTGGGCATCGGGGAACGGATTCACAATTAAGATACATATACTTAATTGCCTTGCTTGGTTGATTTACAGGAATTATAAATGCATTCTTGTTAGTTCTAATTCCATAGACATATAGGCGTTAGGTTAGCTCGAATAGGCGAGTAAGCACTTGACAGATTCTTATGAGCAATATTAACCCTATTAACCAATAAACTAGATAAATTAGTTAGTCAATTCAATTGAAGCATACAATAGGAATGTTAGATAGCCCATTACCCTAGATCATTTTCATTACATTTATAATATAAAAATCTGTTCTTCCTCTGTTTAAAGTTCATTTGTTATTTTCTTTTTAGTTTAATTACTTTAGCATCACTACTTTTGGGTTTAATCCTTGTTTAGATATTTAAGATAGTCTAATTTAGTTAGTAGTTAATCAAAAGTCCTCGTGGGTTTGACATCCGACTTCTAGTCACTTTATTACTTGACGACCACGTATACTTGCGTGTGCGTTTGGCTACAATAAGTTTTTGGTGCTATTGTCGGGGACTTAGAGTTAGCTATTTTTCTAGATTAGACATTTTTTTTAATCTATTCAAGTTTTTTTTTTGTTTTAGCTTAGTTAGTATTTCTTACTTATTTTAACATGACATCCTGGAATGAAAATTATTCGAATGATGGTTATTCTTATTTTGATGATCCTTTGGAAGACTCCACTGGTGGAAAAATTGTCAGAATGTTCCCGAGAGCGAGTTGTGCGCAGAATGTCAATCCTTTGAGTGGAATATTTGTAATATTTGTGGTGGTTAAGATGACCATTGGGATTGTTGTCCTAATTCTGTTCATCCTTCTCTGAGCCTTTATTATGATCTTTCTAACAACATTTGTGAGTTTTATAGGGGCAATGAAGTGCAGGATATGGAACGTGATGCATTTATTAGGAATATTCTGAGGCAAGTAGTAGAGCAACAGGACGAACTCAAAAAAGATATAAAAAGAATGAGGGAAACAATCACAGGAATGAAGGACAATATGGAAGAATTGAATGGAAAATTTTGAAAAAGTGGAGATTTTGAGCCAAACATGGCTAGTAGAACAAGCTGAAAAGTTAGAAATTTATGAGGCTCAACGTGAGAAAATTATAGATGTGATGAAATTCTTAATAGAAGAAAGAGCTGAACTGGGACAAGAGATCAATAAATTTGGTACTACTATTCATGACTTAGAGGCTCAATTAAATGCAAAGGTTGATGTGTCTAACACCCAACAAAATAGTAATGAGTTGTGTGAAGTTGAAAAGGAGCTTATACACCAAATTGAGGAACTAAAAGTGGAGAGTCAATCATTTGAGCATATGTTTGTTAATGATGCCCATGTTGAGAAAAGTACACTAGAGCATGTGAGGAAGCAGATAATGTTATATTTGAAGATTCTAGTGCATGTAAATATGATGATATAAAGAGTAATACAATTCATGAGTTAGGACTCATTAGACCTCATTCCATATTTTTTCACATTGTATTTAGATAGTAAAATGGTAATCGAGCCATCTAAGCCTATGAGGGAGTCAAATGGTGAGGATGAGAGTTCCTATATTCTTGAATTTGTTGTGCCAAAAAGCAAAAATTACATTCCTCATTTAAATGCCAAGAAGTATAGAGTGAAAAATTTATTACTTGGCCTGGTTATATTTGTAGCCCCACCAAAAGAGCATAACAGAAAAGTTGAAACCAAATTAGGGGTACAATTCATAAGTTCAAGGTGGAGGAAAAAGTGGTTCATGTCGTGCCGCGGCGTTAAATTAGGCGCTTGTTGGGAGGCAAACCAGCTTTACTGCTTTACTTTATTTTTATATATTTTTGTTTATTATTTTTGTAATATTGTTTTATTTTTTAGTATTATGAGTATAGGAAGAAAAGTCAATGGAAATATGCAAATGCGAGCCAGATGATTGGAACTAGTGCGAGGTACCCGCACAAAGGACCATCTGTGGGATAAATCTGAGTACTCCGTGAGCTGTTATTGCTTCGGCCATTGGCCTTAGTAGTTGTAGTAGCAGTAGCAGTAGCAGTAGCAGTAGCAGTAGCAGTAGTAGTAGTAGCAGTAGCAGTAGTAGTAGTAGCAGTAGCAGTAGCAGTAGTAGCAGTAGCAGCAATAGCAGTAGTAGCAGTAGCAGCATTAACAGTAGTAGTAGCAGCAGCATTAGCAGTAGTAGTAGCAGCAACAGTAGTAGTAGCAGTAGTAGTAGTAGTAGTAGTAGTAGTAGTAGTAGTAGTAGTAGTAGTAGTAGTAGTAGCAGTAGCAGTAGCAGCAGCAGTAGTCGTAGCAGTAGTAGCAGTAGTAATAACAGCAGCAACAGTAGTAGTAGTAGTAGTAGTAGTAGTAGTAGTAGTAGCAGTAGCAACAGTAGCAGTAACAGTAGTAGTAGTAGCAGTAGCAGTAGGAGTAGGAGTAGCAGTAGCAGTAGCAGTAGCAGCAGCATCAGCATCAACAATAGAAGCAGTAGCAGCAACAATAGTAGTAGCAGTAGCAGTAGCAGCAGCAGCAGCAGCAGCAGCAGCAGCAGTAGTAGCAGTAGCAGTAGCAGCAGCAGTAGCAGCAGCAGTAGTAGCAGTAGCAGTAGTAGCAGCAGCAGCAGCAGTGGTAGTAGCAGTAGCAACAGTAATAGTAGTAGTAGTAGTAGTAGTAGTAGTAGTAAAAAATTGAAAATTGAAAAAATAAGTTTTTTTTTGGATTTTTCCCGATGATGGATCTCTTAGGCAATTTTCTTGAGGGACTAAAGTCTAACAAAAAAAATAAAAAAATAATAAAAATCCAAAAACATGTCTTTTAACTTTCTTTAGGTAGTAATAATCTTCTGTGGTTTTTCTTTGTGCCTCGGTTCTTTTCCATGGGATGTAGTTTGAATTGGGTAGTAGTATTTTTTATTTTTAGAGTAGATTAGAATTTAGGGAATAAATGGAGGAAGAAAGATGAGATTCCTAGGCGCCTTGACTTGTTTGATAGTAACATATTTAGGCTTTGGCATGTGTAGAATCTTCCCGATATTTTGAAATTGATCTTGATGCCTTTATATATTGCATAGCATGTTTTGTGATGCATATGTCTCGTTTTTTTGACTAATATTCACTTTGTGCTTAATGTTTAATATCTCATGGCTCCGTGAATACTTGCATTTATTGAGAGTTGGAATGAGACCGTCCTTAGTGAGTGATGTGCCATGTGTGGTGAGGTTTTTATATAGTCCATGTTTTTGTGATTGAGTCTAGAACTTGCCCGGTATGTAAGTTGAAGTGAAATTTTAGGTGATGCCCGGTTTGAAAAATGATTTTAGGCTTTCTTTGATCTTGTTGAGCTTATTGCTTACCATGAATAAAATTTATCCCTAGTTAACGCTTTTGAGCCTATAGAATTTTATTTGGCACCCACATTACAAGCCTATATCCTTTTTGTTCTTAATTGATATTGTTTTGATCAGTTTACCTCTTAAAGCACTTTAATTGTAAAATGAGCGCTAAAAGAAGTAAGAAAGGACCAATGAAAGGAAGAAAGGTACACTTGTGTTGTAGATGAATATAACACTAGTGGAAATTACAAAAAAAATATAGATGAAGAAATATCTTTTTTTTTGCTAGTGGAGTGCACATTAAGATAGTGCTTAAAGAAAGAGGGAACATTTTTGGGGGTGATTTTAGTGTGAAATTGAAGTGGATTGAAGAATTTGCGCTTAAGTTATTTGGTGATGTTTAAAGTGCTTAGGAGGTTGAGTCACTATTCCTAAATATATCCTACCTCCCTTAGCCCATATTATAACCATGAAAAAGTCCTAATTGATTTTAGATCGAGCGAGCTTATATTAGTAGAGATTTATATTAAGGTTAAGCCTATAGTACCAACTGCATGCATGTGATTTCTTTGTGAGAGTGAGAGATTTCCTTTATATACAAGTGAGTCCTTAAACTATATTTGATCATGAGATTCGGATGTCTGGATTCAACTTACTCTCTTTGCTTTCGTTGTGAGGGAACATGGTTTCATGAGGGATAGGTAACGTTATTAGACTTCTCTATGATGTTGGTTGTTCAAGCCATGAGTGCACTATGACATTGAGTCGAGTTTTGAGGCTAGGATTGTTATGAGCATGTTGTCTTTGTTGTGAATATTCTTGAAGTATGACATAAGTTCAAGGGAAGTGTGTGTTGAATACATATGCTAAGCTTAAATATTGCTATCAACCATAGTCATTAGTGTAGTGTGCTTCGAATATGTTAAGTGCTCAAAGATAGAGTAAATTGTTGGTTGACTAGAGGACGAGCAACATTTAAGTGTGTGGTGTTGATGTTCGGTCAAAAATGCATATACTTAACCATTGGTGCCTCACATTCTAATACTTTTAATCATCTTTTGAGTATTAATTATATTATTTTATGCTTAATATTATATTTTAACTACGTAGGAATAAAGCAGTGTGAAGATAAATGTCACAACCCAATTTCCTTTTCAGGCTGTGATGGCGCCCAACACCGCTGTTAGGCAAGCCAACACTGATCAAACTAGTGGTTTCCGTTTAAACAAATTGCTAAGTGGATGTTACTTTCTCATTTATTAAAAGATTTAGAGAACTTGCAAATGGAACACAATTAAACGGAAGCAAATGAGTATAAATCATAATCATGTAAACAAATCCAAAATTATAAGTCTACTAGTGTGTGCCAAGACATGGTGTCACAAGTATGTGAGCAATCTAGTAAAATGTACAAAAGAATGTTAGCCTACTGTCTGAAAGGAAATAGACATAAAATATAACATAAAGAAGACTCCAGCTGCTGTAGAACAACTCAGAAAGCAGCTCACCGTGAAGTCTCAAGATGGGGGTCAAATCTACGCGCCAGACTGGTGGCCAGATGCACCTGCCTCAAATCTTGTACAATTAAGTACAGAAGTATAGTGTGGGTACATAAAAATATATACCCAGTAAGTATCTAGTCTAACCTCGAAGAAGTAGTGACGAGGGATCGACTCCGACACTTACTAAGGACCAATAATATAATAACATGAAATTCTGATTAAGCTTGATATATAGAGATAACAATAAAACTCAGAGCAAGAAATAGCTGAACAATTCTTTCATCATATTTAAGGACCCAAAACACTTCCTTCATTTAAAACAAATGATCTCTCAAACAATGAATTTATACAAGTTATGAAAAGGACTTCCAGTTCTATTATCACACACGAATACCACCAAGGACATTTGGCCTGATCAAATGTAAATGTAAATTGTGCACTGCCGAGGGTCGAACGAAACAAAAAATAGATGCATCTAATTACCCCTCTTGCGAATCATACATGCGACGCGATCAAATACAAATTTAAGGAATAAATCATAACCCTTTCTTGATTCTTTTAAAAATAATGACAATTCAACTTGAAGCTTTCAAATCCCTAAAAGAAAATTCTCAACTTAGTTCCATTTGATACAATTAATAAATATAATCAAATAACAGTGTCCAAAATGTATGGTGTAAACCTAAAACAACCTAGATATAAACGAAAATAGTAACTACGTAAAGACTCTCGTCACTTCGTGTGTACGTAGCCCCCATAAATAACAACACATATTAATCAAATTCACCTAAGGGGAAATTTCCCTCTTACAAGGTTAGAAAAGAGACTTACCTCGTCTCAAAGTTCATATCTCCACTATTAAAGTGATTACCCAACCCTAAATGCAAGATTCCTAAAATTCACCCCCCGTCCCACATGCCCGGATTCCGAAAATATTCAAGGAAAGTTGTTACTCATAGACTTAGGAACATAAATATATGGTTTTTACTATGTTCCATAACCAATTCCGTGATCAAATCTCATTTTTATCAAAAACCTAGATTTTCATCTAAACCCTTGATTTTCACTAATTTTTACATGTTAATCTACCCAAAATCTATGTATTTAACTCATGTTGTAAAGAAATTACTTACCTCAAAGTGCTAAGTGAAAACCCTCTTCCAAAAGCTCCAAAAATCGCCCATGAGATGAAGTGGAATGAAATAAATGGCCTAAGTCCCAAAATAAATGAGTTGTGCACAGGTCTCAGATGTTGCATTTGCGACATCTGGTTCGCAAATGCGACAAAATCATCACAAATGCAAAATGGGCATTCCCCCTATCCAGGTCGCAAATGCGACAAGAGAATCACAAATGCGAATAATGTAGGGTCGCATATGCGACTGTTTCTCGCGCAATTGCGAGCTAGGTCCAGACTAGGCTTTATCGCAAATGCGATACTCGCAAATGCAAACATATTCTCGCATTTGCGAGATCTGCAGCAGCTGCCAAGAACACCAGAAAACTGGAGTGTTTTTAACTCCTTCCACATATCCAAAACTCACTCGAGCCCTGGGGTGTAATGACACGGTCAGTCATTCTGAGAGTTATAGCCCCGTGTCCTCCATTTCTATATCTTTATGTGTTGTTCTACTGTGTTGTGTTGTATCGAGTTGGTAGGTCCAGGTATTGATACAATAGTGTGTGAGTTGTACACATAGCATGTGAGTTGACCATGCGGATCCATGTATTGATATGATGGCACGTGAGCTGTCCATGCTTAGCGCTCGGGCATTGGGAGCCCCTCCGGAGTTTGTACACACCCCCAGTGAGCGTAGAGTGTTGAGTGTTTTGAGTGTGTTGAGTGCTGAGTGCGAGTGATGAGTGATGGAGTGACACTGCTGTATGGTTGCATTTATTTATGTTCTTACTGTATTTATCTGTTAAAATTTCTTTGTGGCATTTACTGAGTTATGGAATTTACCTGTTTATTTTTAAATTGTGAAAATAAATAATTGCACTATTTTACTTAGCTCGTCACTACTGCTCAGTTCCTTAGTTGTTTCTGTTACTACTGAGTTGGTTGTACACATACTACACCCTACAATTTATGGGTAGATCCAGGTCAGGCCGAATATCTGTGGAGATTGCAAGGTAGCTGCTAGTGTCCGCAGGACCTTGTTACTCCTCTTGTAATTTCTTCTTTTGGACAGTTAGATAGTTTATATATCTTAGTTTATAGTTTTAGACGCTCATGACTTAGTGACACCCCGATGTTTGGGGCTCGTTTCCATATTTTTCTATATTTTATTTAGAGGTTATTTAGCTTGTGAAAAATTAAAATTTTGAAAATATTATAATTTCTTATAATCGGTTTAGTAGTAATATTTTGGGAAATAGGCTTGCCTTCTATCACGATAAGCGCCATCACGACCATGGTCAGATTTTGGGTCGTGACAAGTTGGTATCAGAGCCTAGGTTACATAGGTCTCGTGAGTCATGAACGGGTTTAGTAGAGTCTTGCGGATCGACATAGAGATGTTTGTACATATCTTCGAGAGGCAGCGTAACCTTTAGGAAAACTTCACCTTCTTGAATTCTTATCGTGTGGTATTGATTCAGCTTGAAGTGTAACTCTTTGAATTCCTTCCACGCATTCGTATGCGCACATGAGCGCTCAGTATCAGTTGTGCATCGACAGATTGTGATTCCCTCGATAAGGTGCGAGATGTGATTTCTATGTGTTGATGTTGGGCCAATCTAGAGGACTTGAGGCCGGGTTTCGACTGTAGCTTGAGCACTGAGGTGTTGATTGTGTGAGCACATGCTTGTGAACTTATATGTCCGGTAGTATCCCTGTTAGTGGAAATGGTGGCTGGATGGATACATGATGAGTATGATGTGACCGCGAGATGAGTTCATATGATTTGAATGTGACGAGAAGGTACTGCTGAAGGTTTCACCTATTTGAGACTCTGGGTATGTTTTTAGACTCGTTCGAGGACTAACATTTGTTTAAGAGGGGGAGGATGTAACGACCCGGACAGTCATTCTGAGAGTTATAGCCCCGTTTTCCCCATTTCTGTTTCTTTATGTGTTGTTCTACTATGTTGAGTTATATCGATTTAGTAGGTTTGGGTTCGAAGTAGTTTTGGAGTAAAATGATCACTTAGTCTCTTAGTTAGAAAACTAAATTAGAAAAGTCAATCAGAAGTTGACTTATGAGTAATTGAATTCGTATTTGGATTTTTATGATTCAGTTAGCTTCGTTGAGTGATTTTAGACTTAGTAGTGTGTCCGGAATGTAATTTGGAGGTCCGTGGTAGAATTAGGCTTGAATTGGCGAAATTTAGAAATTTGGCGATTTTGGTCGGTAGTGAAAAATTAGGTATCGAGGTCGGAATGGAATTCTGGAAGTTGGAGTAGGTTCGTAGTGTAATTTGTGACGTGTGTGCAAAATTTGAGGTTATTCGGACGTGGTTTGATTGGTTTCGGCGTCGTTGGCGAGTTTTGGAAGTTTAGAAGTTTTTAGGCTTGAATTCGAGGTTGATTTGGTGTTTTGGTATTGTTTTGGATGTTTCGAAGGTTCGACTAAGTTTCGTACTGATATATGAGTTGTTAGAGTTATTAGTTGAGGTCCCGAGGGCCTCGGGTGTGTTTCGGATATGTTTGGGTCATGTTGCGCTCGTTTGTCTTATGTTTCGATGTCGTTTCTTAAAGCATAAATGATATCATATTGAACAAATGAGCTCCAATTTCTTTTTTTATTCAAGCACTAGCTCTGTATCACAATTACAACCCCGTAGAAAAAAGAATCATCGAATTTGAACATCGTATGAGGAATTTATGGTTATTTTACTAAGAATAAGGTTGCTATATTTTTCAGATTAATTACGGAATTGCCACTGACGGCGTATTTAAAAATCTGCACTATTTGCAAATATTGAAACCAACATATCTCATTTATTATAAGGTCAAATTGAGTGATTCAAAAGTCTAACTTGAATAGAATTTCACAAGGAATCCATTAAAGGCATAAAAAGTGAGTTCCGGGATCGTTTGACATAAGAAATGAGGCAGAATAGCTGACATAAAATTATATAAAACAAGAATTTGTTCATTCGGTCATATTTTGAGTTGAGGAGCACAAATTTGGGTGATTTTGGAGGCTATTTTCACCGTATAGATTAGGGTAAGTGTTATCTACTCGGTTTTAGTTATATTTCATGAATCCATCTTCGTTTTTTGGATTTGATTGATGATTTCAAAGTGAAATTGAGTGAGTTAGGGCTTGAGTTTTGGAGAGTTTTAGGTAGGGATTTGAGGGACCAAACGGAGTCCAATTTTGATAAATTTTATATGGTTAGACTCGGGAGGACGAGGTTTATTAGTCTACCATTTTCGATTGATTTCGAGACGTGGGTCTGGGGACGAGTTTTGGCCAGTTTCGGATTTTTGGCATATTTTGTTATTTTTATTGTGGAATTCAATTCTTTAGCACATGTTGATGATATTAATCTGATTATAGTTAGATTCAGAGATATTGGAAACTGAGTCTAGAGACGAGGGCATCTCGAAGTGGGATTTCACGTTGTTAATTAGGTAAGTAACAATTTTAACTCTGGCCTTAGGGGTATAAACCTAGAGAATTTGATATTATGTGATTGTTTGGAGGTGATACCCACGCTAGGTGATGGGCGTGTGGGTGTATACCTCGAGGGATTAAGCCTTGGTCCGTCCCGTAAGGCCTTATGGCCATCATCTGTGTTTATGTAGTACTTGTTGTCGAACTTGTCTGCCTTCATGTTAGAGATCAACAACAACAACAACAACGACCCAGTATAATCCCACAAGTGGGGTCTGGGGAGGGTAATATGTACGCAGACCTTACCCCTACCCCGAAGGGTAGAGAGGCTGTCTCCAGGAGACCCTCGGCTTAAAAAAAAATTATTGTACATGTTTACCCCAGTCTCTGTTATTTGCAAATATGTTGTGATACTTAATGTGGGTTGTGTTCCCTTATTTGTTGATGATGGTGAGGCTAGTGAGGTACATGATTGAGTAAGGCCGAGGGCTTGGTTGTGGGGATATTAATACCATAGTGCGTGAGTTGTCCGTGTAGCACGTGACCTGACCTTGCGGGTCCAAGTATTGATACCATAGCGCGTGAGTTGCCTATGCAGCATATGAGTTGACCGTGCGGATCCAGGTATTGATATGATGGCACGTGAGCTGTCAGTGCTTAGCACTTGGGCTTTGGGAGCCCCTCCGGAGTCTATTCACATCCCAGTGAGCGCAGAGTGTTGATTGTGTTGAGTGTTGAGTGTGAGTGATGAGTGATAGAGTAACACTGCTGCAAGGTTGTATTTATTTATGTTTTTGCTGCATTTATCTATTAAATTTTTTTGTGGCATTTACTGAGTTATGGAATTTACCTATTTATTTTTAAATTGTGAAAATAAAAAATTTCACTGTTTTACTTAGCTCGTCACTACTGCTAAGTTCCTTAGTTATTTCTGTTACTACTGAGTCGGTTTTACTCATACTATACACTGCACTTTATGTGCAGATCTAGGTGAGTTAGAGCCCGCCGATTGTTGAGTTCAGGTCTGCTATCTGTGGAGATTGCAAGGTAGCTGCTAGTGTCTGCAGGACCTTGTTACTCCTCTTGTCATTTCTTCTTTTGGACAGTTAGACAGTTTATATATCTTAGTTTATAGTTTTAGATGCTCATGACTTAGTGACACCCCGATGTCCGGGGCTCGTTTCTATATTTTTCTATATTATACTTAGAGTTGATTTAGTTTATGAAAAATTTAAATGTTGAAAATGTTATTAATTTCTTATAATCGATTTAGTAGTAACATTTTGGGAAATAGGCTTGCCTTATATCACGATAGGCGCCATCACGACCATGGTCAGATTGTGGGTCATGACATCGGGGCTCCACACCAAACGCTCACACCAGTCTAACAACGTCATACAAACTTTCTCGCATAGTCGGAACACCGAAATAACATCAAAAAGCACGAATCGGATGCCAAAACGCATGAATTAGCTAACGAACTCAAAAACTTCTAAAAACACTTTCGCGCGTCCGATTCCTATCAAATCAACTCGAAATGACGACAAATTTTGTGTGCACGTCTTAAATGACATTACAAAACTATTTCCGATCTTAAAATCCTGTTTGGACCTTGATATCACCAAAACCCGCTCCAAACCAAATTTAAAGAACTTCTAAAATCTTCAAGAACCAACTTTCCCTATTAGGCGCCAAAACGCTCCCGGATCGTCCAAAACCCGATCCGAACACACGCCCAACTTCAAAATCATCATACGAACCTATTGGAATCGTCAAATCCCAATTTTGAGGTCGTTTACCCAAAATGTTGAACGTAATCAAACTTGGCCTTTTAAGCCAACCTTAAGGAGCCAAGTGTTTCGATTTAACCCGAACTCTCCGAACTCCCGAACTAACCATCCCCGCAAGTCATAAATCAGTAAAATAAAGTACGGGAAGTCTTATTTAAGGGAACGGGGTTCTAAAAAGTATAACTACCGGTCGAGTCATTACAATAAAGAGATTTGGAGCGAAATTAAATAAAATACGGAAGAAAAAGAAAGGAAAATAAAATAATTAAAAAGAGAGGGAACACCCTTTAGGTTTTGTTCCCCAAGTGGAAGACAAAAGAATAAGGTATAAGAATGCAAATAAAAAATGCAGCAAAGAGGAATTGCAAAATCGTCAGTGCTTTCTGCGCCAGGGTCAGCTCTAGGCGCTGGTCTGGACGCTCTAAGCGGAGACTTTTCCTATTTCGTCCAGAACAATGTTATTTCGATCATATATGGTCCCAACTCGTATAAAAGGGGTACTAAACATATTTTAGAGGAGAAGGATGTTTTTGAGAGGAAAAGACAAGCATATAGCCTCCATGGAGGCCGAGTTTCATCTTTTCTTCCACCAAAATTTTTGTAATATTATATTTCTTTGTATGATTTGTTATTTGGATACCATGTCTATTTGGAGCTAAACATAACTTTCTAGGGTTGTTGTTCTTTCATGAATATATTGTTATTCGAATATTGATTTTGATTTTTTGATTTGTCATATTAGTTTATTTATTCAATCCTGCACTTAATTATTTGATTGCTTAATTACCAATTGAATACTATCTACGAATCTAGAATTGAACTCGAAATGGGAATTCTTGATTGCATATAGGATTGAGTAGAGAAAGTTCTTGAACCTGAGCATCAGGGAACGGATTCGCAATAAGGATAGACATATACCTAATTGCCTTGCTTGGTTGATTTGCAGGAATTATAAATGTGTTCTTGTTAGTTCTAATTCCATAGACATATATGTGTTAGGTTAGCTTGAATAGGTGAGCAAGAACTCGATAGATTCTTATGAGCAATATTAACCATGTTAACCAATAAACTAGATAAATTAGTTAGTCAATTCAATTGAAGGGTACAATAGGAATGTTAGATAGCCTATAACCCAAGATCGTTTTCATTACATTGATAATATAAAAATCTACTCTTCCTCTGTTTAAATTTCATTAGTTATTTTCTTTTTAGTTTAATTACTTTGACATCACTACTTTTGGATTTGATCCTTGTTTAGATATTTAGATAGTCTAATTTAGTTAATAATTAATCACAAGTCCTCGTGGGTTCAACATCCGACTTCTAGTCACTTTGTTACTTGACGACTGCATATACTTGTGTGTGTGTTTAGCTGCAACACCTGATATCCGCAAAACTCAGGTTGTCGTGCACCAACAATATGGTGAAATATGAGGCCTACATCTTGGGACTCAAGTTGGCCATTGAGATGAACGTTCAGGAGTTGCTGGTAATCGGATATTCAAATCTATTGGTGCACCAGGTTCTAGGAGAATGGGCTACTAAGAATACCAAAATATTGTCGTACTTGCATTGTGTACAAGAGCTGATCAAGAGGTTCACAAAGATAGAGTTAAAACATGTTCCAAGAATTCAGAATGAGTTTGCAAATGCATTAGCCACCTTGTCTTCCATGATACAACACCCAGACAAAAAAAAAATCATTGATCCTATCCCAATAGGAATTCATAAGCTGCCAGCTTATTGTGCTCATGTTGAAGAATAGATTGACGGAAGTCCGTGGTTCCATGACATCAAGGATACTTGGAAAAGGGATAATATCCAGAGCATGCTACATATACTCAGAAACTCACACTTCGAAGATTGGCCAGCCATTTCTTTCAAAGTGGAGGAATTTTGTATAGAAGGACTCCTGATTTGGGATTATTACGATGTGTCGATGCCAAGGAGGTATATAGATTGCTCGAAGAAATACATGCTGGAATGTACGGACCTCACATGAATGGTTTCATTTTAACTAAAAAGAGCAGGGTATTTCTGGATGACTATGGAGACAGACTGCATCAAATATGTTCAAAAGTGTCACCAATGCCAGATACATGCTGATATGATATGAGTGCCGCCCAACGAACTCAATGCAACCAGTTTGCCATGGCCTTTCTTTGATTGGGGCATGGATGTGAACGGACCAATTGAGTCTACTACTTCAAACGAACACAGGTTCATTCTAGTGGCTATAGATTACTTCACAAAATGGGTTGAAGTCGCGTCCTATAAGGCGGTAATCAAGAAGGTCATAGCAGATTATTTTCGGGACCGCATCCTTTGTCGATCTGGAGTAACTGAATCCATCATTACTAACATTGCCACCAATCTCAACAGTGACTTGATGAAAGCTATGTGTGAAATATTCAAGATCAAGTATTAGAATTCTACAGCATACAGGCCGACCACAAATGAATGGAGCCATAGAAGCCACAATAAGAACATCAAGAAGATATCGAGGAAAATGGTAGACAATTACAAACAATGGCATAAGAAGCTACCATTTGCTTTACTCGGGTACTGAACCACAGTTCGTATATCAACTGGGGCAACTCCCTATCTACTGGCTTACAGTAGTAAGTTGTTGTTCCCGCGAAGCAGAAATCCCTTCCTTAAGAATCATACAGGAAGCCGAGCTCAGCGATGCAGAATAGGTATGGAACCGGTATGAACAACTAGACCGCATTAATGGAAAAATAATGAACGTAGTGTGCCATGGTCAACTCTACTAGAATAGAATGGAAAGATCTTCAACAAAAAGGTAAGGTCAAGGTAATTTATACCAGGGCATTTGGTACTGAAATGGATCTTCCCACATCAGGATAAAGCAAAGGGGAAATTCTTACCCAACTAGCAAGGCCCTTACATGGTTCACCGAGTATTAACAGGAGGAGCCATTATACTTGTAGAAATAAATAGAGAGATTTGGCCAAAACCCATCAATTCGGACGCAGTCAAGAGATACTATGTTTAAGATTATGTTTGCACTTTCTATTTGATGTAACTAAACTACGCTTGACCTAATTCCCATTTAAGAGGGGATATGTAGGCAACTCTGTGGGTTCAATCATATCATAATAAAATCTTCATTCTCCATATGATTAGAAACTAGGCAAGATCTCAAGTTTGCCCGATCTCTTCATGATTGAACCCACCAAGAAATGTATCGCCGGAAGTATGTATTTAAACTAGGGCAGAATTTTGAGGAGGATCCTCAAAATTTCGAGTTAAGGAGGTTGCAATGTCTCAAAAGCGTGTCACAGTCACCAATTCAACAAAACTATTTTCTCTCGTGCGTTATCACATATTTCAAACAACAACATTTTTATATAAACAATTTATCACAAATGCATGTTTTCGAAAATTCCATTTTTTCCTTATAGTAGCCAGACGTTACCTGGGATGACTCAAGCAGGACCTCAAGACAAGAGCAAAGGCAAAACAAGGAATCGAGAGCACGAACCAACCTTCCCCCACTCCAAAACTCATGACTTTTCTTTAGATACATGCGTGATGGACATAACAAGAACGTTCGCAAATATAAACATACAAGAAGATCACTATCTTCACAGCGACAGAAGTAGCCAAATGCAAACGTGTCAAGCAAAGAAATACTTTGCCCTATTGCATTTAATCATTGCTCCTCTTACATAGGGCTAATAGTTGTCCTCACCCCTTTATAAGGTTAAGCATTGCCTTTCTTTGCATGAGACTAAGCACTGTCTCCATTCCTTACACGAGGCTAAACATTGTCTCCATTATTGCATAAGGCTAGGAATTACCTTTCCTTGCATGAGACTAAGAATTGTCTCCACTCCTTGCATGAGGCTAAACATTGCCTCCATTATTGCATACGGCTAAGCATTGCTTTTTCTTGCATGAGAGTAAGCATTGTCTGCATCCCTTGCATGAGGCTAAGCACTGGCTTCTTTATTGCATAAGGCTAAGCATTGCCTTTCCCTGCATGAGACTAAAGCATCGTCTCCTATCCTTGCATGAGACTAAGCATTATCTCCACTCCTTGCATGAGGCTAAGCACTGTCTCCATTATTGCATAAGGCTAAGCATTGCCTTTTCTTGCATCTGACTAAGCACTATCTCCATCCCTTGCATGAGGCTAAGCACTGCTTCCGTTATTGCATAAGGCTAAGCACTTCCTTTCCTTTCATGAGACTAAGAACTTTTCCATTCCTTTCACGAGGCTAAGCATTGCCTCAATTATTGCATACGGCTAGGAATTGCCTTTCCCTGCATGAGACTAAAGCACTGACTCCTTTCCTTGCATGAGACTAAGCTTTGTCTCCACTCCTTGCATAGTACTAAGCACTGCCCTCATCAATGCATAAGGCTAAGTACTGTCTTTCCTTGAATGAGACTAAGCACTGTCTCCATTCCTTGCATGAGGCTAAGCATTGCCTCCATTATTGCATAAGGCTAGGAATCGCCTTTCCTTGCATGAGACTAAGCATTGTTTCCACTCTTTGCGCCGGGCTAAGCACTGCTCTCATCTCTTACAAGACAAAGACTTGTCTTGTCTCGTTCTCGCATATGACTAAGAATTACCCGTTTCCTCTATCAAATTATCGATATCACTGTATCTTTGCATTTCATGAGCTGAAACAATGCCATACTATCTAAAGGCGTCATAGTCTAAAGGCATCATCCTCATAGCCCGAAGACACCATGCAATGGCATAAGGATCTCTCAAAATTGCATGTCATTATTCAAAGGTGTCATAGTCCGGAGGCACCATCCTCATGGCCCGAGGACACCATTCCATGGCCTGCGAATCCCTTATCATACGCTTCATGGCTCAGAATGTCATGGTCTAAGGACATTATCCCCATCGTCTGAAGACAACCCTCATGGTCCAAAAGAAATTTGCATCATGTTTAAATTACGCAATCATCCCATATATTCATGTGCGTCGTGTTTAAAGTTTTGCAGGTAGCTCAAGAGGTAACCGCTGTACAAATACGAGAAATTCTTGCTCTGATTTCCATTCACAACATTTACGTCCTTCGATCACCTTAAACATAATCGATGATCAGCAATCGATTACCTTTGTTCGATAACCATTTGAATATCTGCCTTGTACACCCGTAACGTTCAATTCACATTCATAGCTCCACCTGAAATTATCCGTTACCTACGACACTATCCTACCCAAAAGATCCTTTTTTGAAACATGTGACTACTCTTATAACAACTTCATCAGTTTCGTTTGTCGTTGGATCCAAAACTACACACAACCTAATTCTTGTAACACCAGGGATATTTAGGCAACTCCAAACTATGGATCGGCCCCTATTTTTTCAAAATACATCATTCCACACTCACTTCAGACAAAATTGGTTATTATTTTCTTTATCCGACAATCCTTTCATCATTCCCGAGTAATGACGGATAGTTGTTGATACCCAATTTTGCCCCCATGTCTTTAGAAATGTCATGTATGCTTTTAAAATACCATTCCTGCATCATCACCAACTTACAAGAGTTATACAAGTATTTTCTATAATTTTTCAACATTTTTAAAGCTTTAAAATTAATTTTCTTGCATTTAAATTACTTAAATATTTATTAATTACTCCTTAAATTATTTTGTGATGATTTAATCATCCAAATCTATTATTTAAATCAACATATACGTTTCATAATATTTTCATTTTATTTCATATAGTTATTTTGGTATTTTTAAGCTATTTACATAATTTTGCAATAACAGCCTATATGATATGCAATATTACAAAGATTACACTATTCATGCTAAAATAGCATTTTTATATTTTTTATAATGTTAAGTTATGATTTTCAACTATTTTATTTAATAAGTAATATTTTATTATTTATTATCTTATTTTATTTAAACAGTTTTGTGTATCTAAAATATAGCTCAAATTATACCAATTTTTCGGACCACATTAGTGGCCCAAACTCCTAAAATCCCTGGCCCAATTTCCCGAGCCCAAACCATACAGATCATTTAATCTTAACCTGGTCGGTACCCGTTTAAATGACCCGCCCCCTTCTTGTCACGCCCCGAGCCTGGGGGCGAGACCGACACCCAGTGCCTCACCTATCCTTGCATACTACTTGCGACTAAGAGACTCTGAACATGTAATGTCATACTTTGGATATGGGCCACATTACAAGATAATGTGCGATGCAAAATATAAAAATGAAATGGAAGCTAACACTGACTAATGTCGACATAAAGCTGGACCGGCAAGGCCGTCATATTTACTACAACTGATAGGCCAATAAAATATACGTACAGGGCCTACAAGCCCAACATACTACACAAACTGATAGGATATGTCTATAAGCCTCTAGTGATAGATGTATTGTGATCGGAATAGGGCCCCGACCTACCCATAACCTATCTACATATATACACAAGGTATACACCACACTTCTAGACCCGGCAACTCCGAAAGAAGGGAAGTTTACCGATAAAGCTGAACTCGGGCAACACCTACTAAGGAGGTCTACCCGTCTGTCTGTTTGAACCTGCACGCATGAAATGCAGCGCCCCCAAAAAGGGACGTCAGTACAAAATAATGTACCGAGTATGTAAGGCAATATACTGAAGCTGAAACTGAACTAATAATATAATAACTGAAAACAACTAGGAGTCAAAGAAATTTGAAGATTTGCTCATCTGCCGCTACTGACTCAACTCTCTCAATATAGTGAGTAAAATAGTTGTTCGGCCCTATAAGGCTCGATATATATATATATATAACTACTCTACCGTAGTAGGCTCGCTCATAAGCGCTAGGCCTTACTAGGCTCTGTATTTCGACCAACTGGGCTCGCTCATAGGCGCTCGGCCACAGCAGGCTCGGTATATAACTTACCATCTGATCAGAGGTTGCCCAATAGGGGCCTGCCCATTGATTATAGCTCAATGGTAATGAAAATACTTTTAATATTGTATATATGTAAATTCTCTGCTTTCTTGACTGGAAGAAGAAAATACTCAACTGAATATGCAGTCCCGATAAGAAGAATATGGTAACTTACAAAACTAGAAAAATATATGTAATTTGCGAGACTAGCAAAATATACGCAAATTCCGGTATACGAATTCTTTTTATGCCTTGTTATCAAACTTGTGTAATTACGCTATCATGCTAAAATTAAGGAAAAGTTTAGCCTTAACATACCTGGAGTAGGAACAACTCCATATAATTATCTCATTTGAAACCCTTGTGGATTGAACTTAGACCCAAAAATCAGATTTAAGAATCTGCATTTTTGAACTTGAGGAACAAAATTTGGCTTGGTTCTTGAAGTTTTTTTGGGACGAAATGGATTCAGTTTCAATAGTTCTTGGCTAAATAACAGATTTTTGGTTTCAAACCTCAAGTCTTTGTTTCAAGCCCAAAGATACGAAATGAAGCTAGTTTGGTTTCTTTGAGAATTTGAAAGGAAAATGTTTCTGGTTCTTTCAAGGTTAGAAGGAAACGTTTTTTTGAATTCCTTTGATTCATTGTCAAGAATGAATGATCTAGGTTATTATCCTAATTAGGTAATATTGCTTGGTTACATTATTAATGTGATCTTATATAGCCACATGGCATAATGACTTATGAGTCATGTTTAGCCATTGTGGCTTTAGGTCACGTTCGGGGGGGGGGGCATAATTTATAAAAAAAAAAATTTATCCACTTATTAGTTAACCGGGTAATGTCCTGTTACCTGGTAATTAATTAATTACCCGCATAATTTAAAAATTACCACAAATTACTTCAAATTTTATTTATTTTTAAAATACTTCATATATACTTTATATATTATACTACCGTGGCCATATGGCACCTTGCATGGTACTATTTCATGATTATCAGGTATTATTGCTCGACCCGTATTTTATTCCAAATTGGCCACTTTCAACGAAACTCGTTTTCTTTAATCTGTGTACCCCTTTATCCTTCATAACACTTATTTATCGCTTGTTATAAATAGCGTAAGTACATTAACGTCAAGATAATCTCATCCCCGAGTCTACGTCGGTTAACTGAAAATGAAATTTTAACGTACGAAAATGCGAGATGTAACATCCTTCCCCCTTAGAAACATTCATCCTCGAATGTTCAACTCCCCGTGATCCATATAATTTTGGCAGGGTCGACTTTGTAATAACACTATCACCAACTCTCCCTGTAGAAGCTTAATAATCCAATGCCACACCGGACCACAATTATCAATAACGACAATGGCCTCACACGACCAACGACAGTAACCAACACAAGAATTTATACACGTATCTTATGATTATGACGTCTCTGTCGGACCCTTCTTTGGAGGAGGAAATATGTAGGGATATCTAGACTTCATGTTTTCCTCGGCCTCCCAAGTCATTTCTTCGACATGGTTGTTTCTCCAATGTACTTTCACGGAGGCTACCTCCTTATTTCGTAGCTTGCGGATTTATCGGTCTAGGATGGAAGTCGGAACTTCCTCGTATGATGATTTCTCTGTAATCTGTACATCATCCGTGGGCACTACTTGGGTAGGATCGCCAATGCACTTCCGTAACATAGATACGTGAAAAACTGGATGGACATACTCCAATTCCGAGGGCAATTCTAACTTATAAGCTACTTGGCCCACTCTCCAAATGATCCTATAAGGTCCAATATACCGTAGACTAAGCTTGCCTTTCTTGCCAAACCTCATCACACCTTTCATAGGTGACACCTTTAAGAATACCTAATCATTAACCCTGAATTCTAAATCTCGTTGCCGCATGTCAGAATATGACTTCTGATGACTCTGAGCTGTCAACAGCCGCTCCCGGATAAGATTTATTTTTCTATGGCCTGCTGAACCAGGTCTAGCCCGTGTAGCCCAAATTCTCCAACATCAAACCAACCTATGGGAGATCTGCACCTGCACCTATACACAGCCTAGTACGGAGCCATCTAGATACTGGAGTGATAACTGTTATCATATGAAAACTCGATAAGAGGTAGATGTTCATCCCAACTTCTTTTAAAATCCAGCACACATGCTTTCCACATATCCTCAAGCGTCTGAATTGTGCACTCGTCTTGTCCATACGTTTGTGGATGAAAAGTCGTGCTGAGATTTACCTGAGTTCCTAGACCTTTCTGAAATGACCTCCAAAAATGTGCTGTAAACTAGGCCCCACAGTCACCGGAAGAAAATGAGTTGATTTCGTGAGCCTGTCGACTATCACCCATATGGAATCAAACTTACGATGGGAACGAGGTAAACTTTCGATAAAGTCCATGTTTATTGCCTCCCATTTCCATGTCGGGATCTCTATAGTCTGGATTAGCCCTCCGGGCTTCTGGTGCTCTATTTTCACCTGCTGGCAACTAGGGCATTGAGTGACATACTCAACAATGTTCTTATTCATATCGTTCCACCAATACACATCCTTAATGTCATGATACATCTTTGTCGACCCAGGGTGAATGGAGTACCATGAATAATGTGCCTCTGACATAATCCTGTCTCGTAGCCCTGGTACATCTGGAACACACAAACGACCCATGTATCTGAGAACCCCATCTTCTTTAAGTTCTAACAACGACTTCTTCTGTTGTGGAATCTGCTCTCTCAACTTGACTAACTCTGAATCCTCGTACTGCCTCTCCTTTACTTCAGCTATGAGAGATGATTTTGCAACATTTTGGAGTACAACTCCTCCATTGCCAGAGTCTACTAATCGAACCCCCAAACAAGCCAATTGATGAATCTCTCTGGTTAATTATCTTTTTGCGGCCTCTACATGTGCTAAACTGCCCATAGATCGGCGACTTAAGGCATCTGCTACAACATTAGCTTTCCCTGGATGGTAGAAAATGTTAACATCGAAATCTTTCAATAACTCAAGCCATCGCCTCTGTCGCAAATTCAACTCTTTTTGCTTGAAGATATATTGTAGGCTTTTATGATCTGTGAACACATTAACATGAACACCATATAAATAATGTCGCCATATCTTAAGTGAATGGACAACCGCAGCTAATTCGAGGTCGTGGGTCGGATAATTCTGCGCATGTTTCCTTAACTGCCTTGAAGCATGTGCAATTACTTTCCCATGTTACATCAGGACACATTCTAACCCGACACCTGAGGCATCGCAATACATGGCACAACCATCTGGACCTTCTAGAAGTGCTAGAATAGGTGCTGAGGTCAACATGTTCTTAAGCTCTTGGAAACTCTGTTCACATGCCTCTGTCCACTGAAACTTAGTCGCTTTCTGCGTCAGCTTTGTTAATGGTGCTGAAAGAGAAGAAAAACCCTCTACGAACCTCCGGTAATATCCTACTAATCCTAGAAAGCTACGAATCTCTATCGGAGTGGTAGGTCTACGCCAGGATTTCACATCCTCAATCTTCTGAGTGTCTACCTTTATACCTCCGTGGGATACAATATACCCCAAGAATGCTACAGACTTTAACCAGAACTCACACTTAGAAATCTTAGCATACAATTTATTATCGTGGAGGATTTGGAGTACTGCTCGCAGGTGATCCACATGCTCATCCTCTGAACATGAATAAACCAGAATATCATCAATAAAGATTATCACGAACATATCCAAATATGGCTGGAATAGGCTATTCATCAAGTCCACAAATATGGCAGGTGCATTTGTCAACCCGAAGGACATAACAAGGAACTCAAAGTGGCCATATCGGGACCTAAAGATTGTCTTGGGAATATCTTTCTCCCAAACTCTAACCTGGTGGTACCCCGACCTCAAATCTATTTTTGAAAAGCATCTAGATCCATGCAACTGATCAAAGAAGTCGTCTACCCTTGGAAGTGGATATTTATTCTTAATAGTTACCTTTTTCAATTGCCTATAGTCGATACACATCCTTAGCGAGCCGTCTTTCTTTCGTATAAACAATACTGGTGCACCCCCAAGGTGAGGTACTGGGTCTGATGAAACCCTTCTCCAGTAAATGTTTTAACTGCTCCTTCAACGGCTTCAATTCGACAGGTGCCATTCTATACGGAGGGATGGATATTGGTTGCGTTCCTGGAAGCCAATCGATGCCAAAATCAATCTCTCACTTTGGAGGAATACCGGGATGTTCATCTAGAAATATATCCACGTACTCTTTGACTACTGGAATAGATTGAAGTGTAGGTATCTCAACATTCGCATCTTTAACTCGCACAATATGATAAATGCACCCTCTTGCGATGATTTTCCTTGCCTTCATATAGTAAATAAACCTGCCTCTAGGTGTCGCTGTATTACCTACCCATTCAAGGACTGGTTCACCTGGAAAATGAAATCTAGCTGTCCTTGCTCGACAATCAACCATGGCATAACAAGCTGCCAACCAGTCCATGCCCATGATAGCATCGAAATCCAAATTCTCTAGTTCAACTAGGCCAGCTGAGGTCTGACGACCACAAACTGATACTGTACAACCTCGGTAAACGTGTCTAGTAATAATCGATTCTCCGACCGGTGTAGGTACCACAAAAGGATAACTTAGTGTTTCAGGCACTATACCAAATTTCCTCGCGACAAATGGGGTAATACATGATAAAGTAGATCGTGGGTCTATCAAGGCATAAACATCGTGAGAACAAATGGTCAACATACCTGTCACAACGTCTGGTGAGTACACTTGGTCATGTCGACCTGCTAGCACATAGATACGATTCTGGTTACCACCTGAACTAGACCCTCTACCTCTGCCTCGACCTCTACCAGCCAAAGACTCAAACTCATGCCCTGTAGGATGCACGGACACAGCTGATCCTGTTGTTGAATTTGCTGGTTGCGCCATACCCCCAGAATCTCTATTTGGGAAATCTCGCATCATATGTCCTGGACATCCACATGTATAACAAGCATCAGAACCGGTTCAGCATTGGCCCAAATGTCCCCTACCGTATATGGCACACCGCGGAGGAACTGGCCATGTCTGCCTCGAACCTCATTGTCACTGAAAACTTGATGACTAAGAGCTCTCACCTGGTCCAGACTGAGTATAGAGGTCATACCTGTAACCCTGTAGCTGAGGTGGCGGTGGTTTAGGTGGTCGTTCGAAGTATTGGGGCCTGTAACTACCCTGAGACTACTCCTGAGACCTGGCAAATCTCATCCTCTTACACTGCCCTGACTCAGTCCTCTCCATACTCTACTACCGACGCTTACAACTCTCTATATTCTAGGCATATGCTTCAG